>NW_021875991.1:0-15967 GCF_006229205.1 Suricata suricatta
CTCTGGGGATGTGTCGAGGAAGAAATTGCTGCTATTGAGGTCTAGGAGGCTATTTCCTGCTTTTTCCTCAAGGGTTTTTATGGTTTCCTGTCTCACATTCAGATCCTTTATCCATTTTGAGTTTATTTTTGTGAATGGTGTCAGAAGCAGTTGGAGATTATTTTCATGTTGATTTATAATTTAATTTCATTATGGTTAGTTTGCTGAGAAATTTCTGTCCTTTCAAACTTGTTGAGGCTCACTATTATGGATCACTGTGTTCAACTGTGTCCTCAAAAGCCATAGAAGTCTTCACCCTCAGTAGCTGTGAGTGTGACCTTATTTGGAAATAGAGTGTTTGCAGATTACCAAATTAAGATGAGGTCTTGGTGGCCCTAATCCAATATAACTTTGTCTTTATAAAAAGAGTAAATTGGACACAGAGACAAAATTATACCAGGAGAACATGTAAAGATGGAGGCAGAGATTGGGGGTGATACATCTACAAGTCAAGGGACACCAAAGATTGCCAGCAAACGTCCAGAATCTAGGAGAGAGGCACAGAACAAATTCTTCCTTGCAGACTATAGGTGTCACTCCTGATAACATCTTAATCTCAGATTTCTAGCCTCCACAACTGTGAAACAATAAATTTCTGTTGTTTAAGCCACCCAGTTTGTGGTACTTTGTTATGGCAGCAGTAGGAAACTAATACACTTGCTTCATGATTCAGCAAGTGTTCAGTTTTGCCAAATGTTCCACGTGTATTTGAAAAGACTGTGTTTTTTGTCATTGTGGGGCACAATATTCTATAGGTGTATATTAATGAGGTTGAATTTGTTGATTGTGTTCTATAGGTCTTCTAGAGCCTTGCTGATTTCATGGATGCTTGTTCAGCTATCAGAAGAGGTATGTTAAAATCTCTCTTAATGATTTTGGGTCTGCCTGCTTCTGTTTTAAGTCTTTAAATTTTTGTTTCATGCTATGTTCTAGGATACATGTATATTTAAGATTGTGATATCTTTTTGGTAAATTGATCTATTTATTGTTATGAAATTATTCCTTTTTTCTCTAGTAATAGTTTTTGTTCTTCAATATTTGTCTGATATTACTACAGTTATACCAACATTTTTCAGGTGAGTGTTTGCATTGCATACCTTTTCCCAGCCTTTTACTTTCAATCTTTCTGTGATCCTGTACTGAAGATGTATCTCTTATAAGTAGCATCTAGCTAGATAAAAAGCTTCTGCACAACAAAGGAAACAATCAAAAAAACTACCAGGCAACCAATGGAATGGGAGAATATTTTTGCAAATCGGATAATGGGTTAGTATCCAAAGATATTTGCATATCACATAAAGGATTAGTATCCAAAATCTATAAAGAATTTATCAAACTCAATACCCAAAAAACAAATAATCCAGTGAAGGAAAGGGCAGAAGACAATAGATACTTCAAAAATATTTATTTATTAAAAAATTTTTTTTGAGAAAGGGAGAGCACAAATGGGGGAGGGGCATAGAGAGGGGGGATAGAGGATCCAAAGTGGGCTCTGTGCTGACAGCAGACAGCCCAATGTGAGGCTTAATTTCACGAACTGTGAGATCATGACTTTAGCCAAAGTTAGACACTTCAGACTGAGCCGCCAATAGACAATCTTCCAAAGAAGACATCCAGATGCTAACAGACACATGAAAAGATGCTCACTCATCATCAGGAAAATACAAATCAAAACCACGAGATACCACCTCACACTTGTCAGAATGGCTGAAATTAACAACTCAAGAAGCAACAGATGTTGACAAGGATGCAGAGGAAGGGGAACACTTTTGCACTATTTGTGGGAATGCAAACTGGTACATCGACTCTGGAGAAAAGTATGGAAGTTCTTCAAAAAATTAAAAAGAGAACTACCCTATGACCCAGCAGTTGCACTATGAGGTATTAATCCAAAAAATACAAAAGTATGGATTTGAAGGGGTACATGCACCCCAATGTTTATGGCAGTGCTATAAACAATAACCAAATTATAGAAAGAGCCCAAATGTCCATTGACTAATGAATGGGTAAAGAAGATGTGGTCTATATATACAATGGAATACTACTTGGAAATGAAAAAGAATGAATTCTTGCCATTTGCAGCAATAGTTGGAACTAGAGTATATTATTCTAAGCCAAGTAAGTCAGAGAACAACAAATATTACATGATTTCACACATATGTGGAATTTAAGAACATCACAGATGAATATAGGGGAGGGGAAGGAAAAATAAGATAAAAAGAGAGAGGAAGGCAGATCATAAAAGACTTTAAATACAGAGAACAAACTGAGGGTTGCTGGAGGGGTGGTGGGCTGGGGGATGGTCTAAATGGGTGATGGGCATTAAGAAAGGCACTTTTCAGGATGAGCACTGGGTGTTGTTCTATGTAAGTAAATCAATTACTGGGTTCTACTCCTGAAACTAATACTACACTTTGTGTTAATTAAAAAATCCAATTTGATTTTTTTCTTTTAGTTAGAGATATGGCAATTTATATGTAGTGGAGTTATGAATAAATTTGGATTATCTACCATCTTACTATTTCTTTTGTTTGGCCTCTCCATTTTATGTTTTTTTTCTTTTTCTTCTTGTCTTCTTTTGAATTAACCAAAAAACTTTTTTTTATTATTTTACTTCTATTCTCTGTATTAGTTTGTTATTTATATTCCTTTACTGTTCTTTTAGTAATTATGATAGAAGTTACAATACACATCCTTGACTTACACACTTTAGTATAAATAATTTTACCATTTTCTTGACAAAAATATAGCCTTGGAATAATTAAATTACTTTATTCCTGCCTATATTTAAAAATTTTTTAAACATTTATTTATTTTTGAGAGAGGGAAAGAGAGAGAGAAAGAGAGAGAGAGAGAGAGAGAGAGAGAGAGAGAGAGAGAGAGAGAGAGAGTGTGAGCGGGGGAGGGTCAGAGAGAGAGGGAGACACAGAATCAGAAGCAGGCTCCAGGCTCTGAGCTGTCAGCACAGAGCCTGACACGGGGCTCGAACCCACGAGGTTTAAGATTATGACCTGAGCTGAAGTTGGCTGCTTAACCGACTGAGCCACCCAGGCAACCCATTTCTGTCTGTATTTTAAACTTCACAAATTCAAATCTTAGTAAGGAAATGCGTTTCATGACACTGGAATGTACCTCTTTCCATCTTTACTAGACTGGCATTGGCAAACTCAGTGGTAAGTTGGTTGTTTTTAGTTCACTCCTGAAAACTTATCCTATCCACATACATTTTAGGATTTAACTGTCCACTTTAGCTCCACAAATTCTAATTTGACAAAGACAATTTAGGGAAGGATTTCTAAATTTCCCTGGTTTGGGTGTACCATTATTGTCCTGAAAACTGGAATAACAATTTTTAAATAAAGCACTTAATCAGAGTTAGCATTTGCTGGGACAGAAATCCGATGTAAGCAATGCAATGCTTTGAGTGCTTTGTACTGCTTCTTCCTGGTCACCCAAAGTGTTGGGGATTGGAGGACCAGGGCCCCCATTTTGTTCTTGGACCACTTGAATACCTAGCCCCAAATTCTCAAGGTAATTTTTTGTTAGTTTACAAAGGTAATGTTTATACATTAGGTCCCCAACTTTTCATTCAGTATCAGGAGCTAATCTCCCAATTCACAAAGGGCAAAAGGTATAATCTCTGGAAAAATTGAATCAGAGAGTCTCTGGACACGAGGCAGAATGGAAATTTCAAACTTAAAGATTAAGGAATATTTTTAAGCAGTGAGATCAACATTACCCTTTCTTTAATTGGCTCCTGGAAAGCATCCCCTGGGCAACAGTTTTGAAGATATATTTCTGGAAATGCTAATATCTTCAGAGTAAATATCTACCAATACTGATATATGCGTCTCTAGTGAAAAGTGGACTATGCATGATCACTTTACAGAGAAGCCATTCAGCAGTCATGTCCTGCTTGTGCACATAGAACTCTTACATTTTTTAGTCTGCTCCTCTTACATAAAAATAGAAACCCAAGGATCATCAGACATTTTTAAAAGAGGCCTTAATATGAAGGAGATCAAAATAGCAAACAACAATAACAAAACTGATGAACAGAAAAAAGAGCTAGAGGAAAAGAGATAATGCAAGGAACAAAGGCAAACTTCAAATAACCTATAGTAAATATTATTAAAGAGATGATGGAAAATATAATAATAGGCAAGAACAAGATGCTTCATAAGAGAGTAACTAGAGATCAAGCAAGAGCTCCTGTAAGATTAAAAAAAAAATAGGAAAGCTTAAATAAAAGAGCCAGTGAGAGAAATGGAAGAAATAATCATAGAGAAAGAACAGAGGTAAAGAGAAGGAAAATAAGGCAAAGTCTAAAGAAATTAGAGAACTAAACTTATGAGACCCAATATCTGATTCATAGGAGTTGCAGAAAATGAACCTCCAAGTTAAGATGAGAGAGAAGAAATTATATTTAAAAAATGAGGAATGTTTCCATAACTGAGGAAAATAACTCTCCAGATTTAAGTGACTGAGTGTCCCACAAAGAACGAGAAATGACAGAACATGAGAAACATCATTATTCAGGGTATTACTCTAGGTGATGGTTCTAAGAGTGTCCAGATAGAGGCGCCTGGGTGGCTCAGTCAGTTAAGGGTCCAGCTTCAGCTCAGGTCATGATCTCATGGTTCGTGGGTACAAGCCCCGTGTCCGGCTCTGTGCTGACAGCTAGCTCAGAGCCTGGAGCCTGTCTTCAGATTCTGTGTCTCCCTCTCTCTTTGACCCTCCCCTGCTTGCACTGTCTCTCTCGGTCTCTCAAAAATAAATAAAAAACATTAAAAAATTAAAATGTAAAGACAGAAGAAAGAGTGACATGCCAAAGATATCAAGAATAGCATCTAATTTCTTAAACTCTCCACTTGACAGCTAGATGACAGTGGGAAAAGGCAATTCTGAATGAATTAAAAAATTTTTTTTAATGTTTATTTTTGAGAGAGACAGACACAGAGTGCAAGTGGGGGAGGGAGGGGAGAGAGAGAGAGACAGAGAGAGAGACAGAGAGAGGGAGGGAGGGAGGGAGGGAGGGAGGGAGGGAGACACAGAATCCAAAGCAGCCTCCAGGCACTGAGGTGTCAGCATGGGATCTGGATGCCAGGCCTGCGCCCAGGAACCACAAGACAAAGTCAGATGCTCAATGAACTGAGCCTCCCAGGCACTCCCTGAGTGAAATTGTTTTTTCACCTAGAATTTTATATTTGAGTGAAGTGTGAAGTTAGAATGAACTTTTTTTTTCTTCTGATATGCAGGATCTCAAAAAACTTACCTACCACACACATTTTATCAGGAATTTACCAGAGAATGTGCTCTACTAAATAAACGGAAAAACAGGAAAGAGTATCCAATGGAAAGGGAAAGTTCTTCCCTACTGAAGTATATCTACTAAAAAATAGAAAGAGCTGAGGAACTGGTTGGTCATAAAATATCAATGCCCAAAGCCATCACTAGTCCCAAGGGCAAAAATACGAGTTTACAGTGGAGAATTGTAGTAATCACTACCTCACCCTGATAATCAAATCAACATCTGACAGAGGGATAACCAAATGCTGTGGCTGTTTCCAGATGTGATGCTGGGTGACACACACAGTGTCACCTATGAGGTATTCTGGACAAAAATGTTTAAACAAAATCTCCCATAGGGCCTTTAGATTTAACTACAGTTGATAAGAAATGCAGAGGGTATATAAAATTTTTTAATTAAAACCACAAGGAAACAAATAGACAAATCCATAATGTGACTGTTCTACAAGACAATTACTTTGGTGTCTTCAGTAACAGGAGAAGGAAAAAGAAGGGGGTGACTATTCTCATTTAAAAGGGACCTCAGAGAGACATCCAGTAAATATGGTATGGTATTTGGTTATTGGTCCAAATAAATCAATTATAAAAGGTATTTTGGGGGGATGCAGGTAACTGGAAAATTTGAATATAGCCTAGGTATTAGTTGATATTAGGAGATTATTATGAATTTTGTTATGTGTGAAAATTGCTATTGTAATTACTTAATTATTAAATAGGTCCTTAGTTTTCAGAGATGCATGATTTACAGGGGTGAGATGTAATATCTGTTATTTGAAATACTTTAGCAGAAGAAAACTAAAAGAAGCACATATTGCAAAATATTAACAATTTTAAAATCTAGATGATGGGTATATGAATGTTCATAATATCATTTTCTCTACTCTTCTATATGTTTGAAGGTTGCAATAAATATAAAAGAATTGAGATCATGGCATGCACACTTTCATATCACAATGCTATGAAACTTAAGATCAATCACAGGAAAAAGTCTGGAAAACTTCCAAAACCATGAAGGTTAAAGACTATCCTACCTAAGAACAATTGGGCCAATCAGGCTATTAGAGAAGAAACTTAAAAATATATGGGAAGGCGCCTGGGTGGTTCAGTCAGGTGAGGGTCCGCTTCATCTCAGGTCATGATCTCACAGTTTGTGGGTTCAAGTCCCACATCAGGCTCTTTGCTGACAACTAGCTCAGAGCCTGGAGCCTGCTTCAGATTGTGTCTCCCTCTCTCTCTCTCCGACCCTCCCCTGCTCACCCTGTCTCTTTCTGTCTCAAAAAAAAAAAAAACCACATAAAAGAAAAAAATTTAAAAAATATATATGGAAACAAAATGAAAATACAACAATCCAAACTCTTTGGGATGCAGCAAAGGCAGTCCTAAGAGGAAAGTACATTGCAATCGAGTCCTATATCAAGAAACGAATAAAAGCGCAAATATAAAATCTAATGGCGCACCTAAGAGAACTAGAAGTGGAATAGCAAGAGCACCCCAAACCCAGCAGAAGAAAAGAAATAATAAATATCAGGGCAGAAATAAACAATATAGAATAAAAAAAAAACAGTCGAGCAGATTAATGAAACCAAGAGTTAGTTCTTTGAAAAAAATAAACAAAATTGATAAACCTCTAGCCAGGCTCCATAGAAAGAAAAGAGAGATCACCCAGATAGACAAAATCATGAGTGAAAATGGATCTATTACAACCAACCCCTTAGAAATAAGAGCAAACTTCAGAGATTACTATGAAAAATTATATGCCAACAAACTGGACAACATAGAAGAAATGGAAAAATTCCTAAATGCACATGCACTGCCAAAATTCAAATGGAAGAGATAGAAAGCATGAATAGACCAATAACCAGTGAAGAAATCGAATAGGTTATCAAAAATCTCCCAATGAATAAGAGCCCAAGGCCAGATGGCTTCCCAGGGGAATGCTACCAGACATTTACAGCAGAGTTCATACCCATTCTTCTCAAACTATTCCAAAAAATAGAAATAGAAGGAAAACTTCCAAACTCATTCTACGAAGCCAGCATCACCTTGATACCCAAACCAGACAGAGACCCAGCCAAAAAAGAGAACTACAGACCAATATCCTTAATGAATACAGATGCAAAAATACTCAACAAGATACTGGCAAATCGAATTCAACAGCATATAAAAGAAATTATCCATCATTATCAAGTGGGATTCATCCCTGGATTACAGGGCTGGTTCAATATTCACAAATCCATCAATGTGATCCATCACATTAACAAAAGAAAGTATAAAAACCATATGAGCCTGTCGTTAGATGCTGAAAAAGCATCTGACACAATAAAGCACCCTTTCTTAATAAAAACCCTTGAGAAAGTCAGAATAGAAGGAACTTACCTAAACATTATAAAGGCAGTTTATGAAAAGCCCACAGCTAATATCATCCTAAATGGGGAAAAACAGAGCTTTCTCCCTGAGATCAGGAACACGACAGGGGTGTCCACTCTCACCACTGTTGTTCAACATAGTGCTGGAAGTCCTAGCATCAGCAATCAGACAACAAAAGGAAATAAAAGGCATAAGAATTGACAAAGAAGAAGTCAAACTTTCCCTTTTCGCAGATGACATGATACTCTACATGGAAAACCCAATCTACTCCACCAGAAGCCTTCTAGAACTGATTAATGAATTCAGTAAAGTTGCAGTGTACAAAATCAATGTACAGAAATCAGTTGCATTCCTATACACCAATAATGAAGCAGCAGAAAGAGAAATCAAGAAACTGGTCCCATTCACAATTGCATGAAAAACCATAAAACACCTAGGCATAAACCTAACCAAGGATGTAAAAGACCTATATGATGAAATATATAGAAAACTTATGAAAGAGATTGAAGAAGACACCAAGAAATGGAAAAACATTCCCTGTTCATGGATCAGAAGAATAAACATTGTGAAAATGTCATTACTACCAAAAGCAATCTACACATTCAATGCAATCCCCATCTAAATTGCACCAACATTCTTCTCAAAGCTAGAACAAGCTATCCTCAAATTTGTATGTAACTACAAAAACCCCAAATAGCCAAAGTAATATTGAAGAAGAAAACCAAAACCAGAAGCATCACAATCCCAGACTTTAGCCTCTACTACAAAGCTGTCATCATCAGGACAGTGTGGTATTGGCACAAAAACAGACACATAGACCAATGGAATGGAATAGAGAACCCATAACTGGGCCCACAAGTGTATGGCCAATTAGTTTTTACAAAGCAGGAAAGAGTATCCGATGGAAAAAAGACTGCTTCTTTAGCAGGTGGTGCTGGGAGAACTGGACAGCAACATGAGGAAGAATGAAACTAGACCACTTTCTTACACCATACACAAAAATAAACTCAAAATGGCTGAGGGACCTGACTGTGAGACAGAAAATTATCAAAACCCTCGAGGAGAAAGTAGGAAACAACCTCCTTGACTTCAGCCATGGCAATTTCCTACTCAACACATCCCCAAAGGCAAGGGAAATGAAAGCAAAAATGAACTCTTGGGACCTCATCAAGATAAAAAGCTTCTGCACTGTAAAGGAAAGAATCAAGAAAACTAATAGGCAACCAATGGAATGAGAAAAGATAGTTGCAAATAACGTATCAGATAAAAGGCTAGTATCCAGAATCTACAAGGAACTCACCAAAATCCACATGCAAAAAATGAATAATCCAGTGAAGAAATGGCCAGAAGACATAAACAGACATCTCCAAAGAGGACATCCAGATGGCCTACAGGTACATGAAACGATGCCCAGCATCACTCATCATCAGGGAATGACAATACAAAACCACACTGAGATACCACCTCACGCCAGTCAGAGTGGCTAAAATGAACAAATCAAGAGACTATAGATGCTGACGAGGGTGTAGAGGCACCCTCCTACACTGTTGGTGGCAATGTAAACTGGTGCAGCCGCTCTGGAAAACAGTATGGAGATTCCTCAAAAAACTATCCATAGAACTCACCTATGACCCAGCAATAGCACTGCTAGGGATTTACCCAAGGGATACAAAGTGCTGATGCATATGTACATATGCATATGCACATGTACCCCAATGTTCATAGCAGCAATGTCAACAATAGCCAAAACATGGAAAAAGCCTAAATGTCCACCACCTGATGAATGGATCAAGAAGATGTAGTATATATATACAATGGAGTATTACATGGCAATGAGAAAGAATGAAATCTGGCCATTTGTAGCAAAGTGGATGGACCTCGAGGGTTTCATGCTCAGTGAAATAAGTCAGGCGGAGAAGGACAGATACCATATGTTTGCACTCATAGGTCTAACAAGAGAACAGGAGAAAACTAATGGAGGACCAGGGGGGAGGGAAAGAAGGAAAGAGAGTTGAGGAGAGAGAGGGACGCAAAACCTGAGAGACTATTGAATACTGAAAATGAACCGAAAGTAGAAGGGGGAGGGGGAGGGGGAAAAGATGTGGTGGTGATGGAGAAGGGCACTTGTGGGGAAGAGCACTGGGTGTTGTATGGAAACCAATTTGACAATAAACTATTAAAAAAAAATAACAAATTAAAAAAATAAAAAACCAATTTGACAATCAACTATTAAAACAAAACAAAACAAGCCAAATGAATATGGGAGGAAGAAAAAGAGAAGATAACCAAGAAATAGACCCCTAACTATAGAGAACAAATTGATGGTTCCTTAGAGAGGATGGGTTAAACAGATGATGGGGATTAAGGAGGGCACTTGTTGTGATGAGCACCAGGTTTTCTGTGTAAGTGTTGAATCACTAAATTCTATATCTGAAACAGATATTACACTGTATATTAATTAAATAAAAACTTGGGGAAAAAAGGGAAAAAATCCAATGGCATTTTTTTTTTACAGAACTAAGACAAACAACCCTAATATTTATATGGAACCACAAAAGACCTCAAATAAATTTTGAGGAAGAAGAGTAAAGCTAGAGGCATCACACTTCCTGATTCCAAATTATATATACAAACCTGTATCATATTGGCAGAAAACCAGACATATATATCAATGAAACAGAATAGAGAACCCAAAAATAAATCCACATATATGCAATCAATAAATTTATGACAAAGGACCCAAGCATATAGTGTGGGGAAAGGATCGTCTCTTCAATAAATAGTGTTAGAAAAACCAGACAGGCACATGCAAAAGAATGAAACCGGACCATTTTCTTACATCATACACAAAAATTAATTCAAAATGGATTAAAGACTAAACATAAGACCTGAATCCCCAAGCCCCTAGAAGAAAACATAGGCAGAAAGCTCCTTGACTTTGGTCTTGTTGATGATTTTTCAGTTTTGAAATAAAAAGTAAATACAACAATAACAAAAATAAACAAGCTACATCAAACTAAAAAGCTTCTACACAGCAAAGGAATTCATCAACAAAATGAAAAGACAGCCTACTCAGTGGGAGAAAATATTTGTAAATCATGTATCTGATGAGGGGCTAATATCCAAAATATATAAAGAAATCATGCAACTCAATAGTAAAAAACAAACAAATAGATACACACACAAATAATCCAATTAAAAAATAAGCAGAGCATACAAATAGACATTTTTCCAAAGAAGACATACCATTGGCTACAGGTTCATCACACAGCATCAGGCAAATACAAATCAAAACCACAATGAGATATCACCTCACATCTGTTAGAATGGCTAGTATAAAGAAATAACAAATGTTGACAAGGATGTGGAGAAAAGGCAACTCTTGGGCTCTGTTGTTGAGAATGTAAATTGGTGTAGCCACTATGGAAAACCTTATAGAAACTCCTCAAAAAATAAAAATAAAACTACTATATGATCTAGTGATCCCACTTCTGGGTATTTATCTGAAGGAAACAAAACACTTGAGAAGACATATATACCCCCATGTTCGTTGTAGCATTATTTACAATGGCCACAATATGGAAGCAACTTAGCAAAATGTGGTAATTTTATTTATAGGAATGTGTGTAGGAATACTATTCAGCCATAAAAAGGGAAGTGAGTAGGAATATGATTCAGCCATAAAAAAGAAGGAAAGAAACCATGGAAAGAGCCTAAGTGTCCATCAACTGATCAATGAATCAGGAAGATGTGGTTTATATATACAATGGAATGAGAAAGAATGAAATCTGGCCATTTGTAGCAATATGGATGGAACTTGAGGGTATTATGCTAAGTGATATAAGTCAGGTAGAAAAGGACAGATACCATATGTTTTAACTCATATGTGGAACAGGAGAAATTTAACAGAGGACCATAGGGGAAGGGAAGGGGAAAAATAGTTAAGGAGAGGGAGGGAGACAAACCACAAGACACTCTTAAATACTGAGAACAAACTGAGGGTTGATGGCGGGTGGAGGAGAAGGGAAAATGGGTGATGGGCATGGAGGAGGGCACTTGCTGGGATGAGCACTGGGTGTTATATGGAAACCAACTTGACAATAACCCATACTTTAAAAAATAATAAATGAATGAATAATTTTTAAAAAATTAAAAAAAAAGAAACAGCACACCTATACCCCTTGGATAAATACCTGGTAATGCAATTGCTGGGTTGTAGGGTACTTTTATTTTTAATTTTTTGAGGAACCTCCATACTGTTTTCCAGAATGCCTGCACCAGTTTGCATTCCTACCAGCAGTGCAATCAAATAAATTCTTTTATGACAATGGACTACTCAGCTCTATTAAACTATGCTAATATGCTACTGCTCCCAGGGGATATCAATTTTCAACTAGATTTAATTTTTTTTTCTTGAAAGCTTCTGAAGAATTACTCAGGATTTTTAAACATAATAGCAGATCTTTCTGGAAGGTATTTGAGGGTTACACAGAGCTTTCAAATCATATCACCAAATTAGAATCTGTTCCATGGGACACTTTACATATTAATGTGATCCTTTTTCCTAGTAGTCAGCCAAAAATATCATTAGGAAGAACAGGAGACATCCTTTCTCTGTCCTGAAGGGGAAAGGACAGGCTATTAGTCAGGCTGAAGTGCAAACATCAAAGGATATAAGCTAGGGGGGTGGACACACACCACAGCTCTGCTGGGTCAAGTTCACTGTGTTCTTGGAGAAGCAGGTCCACATAAGGAGGAAACTGGGTCAAGAATAAGGGCAGATGAGGTTTCATAAAGGAATTGTGCATGTAGGGAGTAGGAGCTGAATGAATCTAGAAGCAAGGATCTTTTTTTTTTTTTTAAACCTTTATTTATTATATAGAGAAAGAGAGAGACAGAGCACGAATGGGGTAGGGGCAGAGAGAGGAGACACAGAATCTGAAGCAAGCTCCAGGCTCTGAGAAAGCTGTAAGCATAGAGCCTGATGTGCGGCTGGAACCCAGGAACCGCGAGATCATGACCTGAGCTGAAGTCGGTCGCTCAACTGACTGAGCCACCCAGGAACCCCTAGAGGCAAGCATCTTTAAACCCATCTCTTCTTGGGACACCTGAGTGGCTCAGTCAGTTAAGCCTCCGAGTTTGGCTCAGGTCAGATCTCACGTTCATGGGTTCAAGCCCCCCGTCAGGCTCTGTGCTGACAGCTAGCTCAGAGCCTGGAGCCTGCTTCCAGTTCTTTGTCTCCTTCTCTCTCTGACCCTCCCCTTCTCATGCTCTGTCTCTCTTTGTATCAAAAATAAATAAAACATTAAAAAAATTAAAAAAAATAAACTCATCTCTTCTTGGGGCACCTGAGTGGCTCAGTAGGTTAAGCATCTGACTTCGGTTCAGGTAATGATTTCACGGTTTGTGGGTTTGAGCCCCGCATCAGGCTCTGTGCTGACAGCTAGCTCAGAGCCTGGAGCCTGTCTT
Organism: Suricata suricatta; assembly: GCF_006229205.1. NCBI lineage: Eukaryota > Metazoa > Chordata > Mammalia > Carnivora > Herpestidae > Suricata > Suricata suricatta. The sequence goes on from NW_021875991.1 coordinate 13,186, forward strand.
CAGATTCTGTATCTCCCTCTCTTCCTGACCCTCCCTTGTTCGTGCTGTCTCTTAAAAATAAATTTTAAAAAGATTTTTAAAAATTTAAACCCACTTCTTAAAAACACTCACTTCAAGTGCCACACCTTTGGGAAACCAATTTTTCCTTGGAACACCAAAAAGACAGTGTTCCTACACTATGACATTTCAGACTATGCTTATTTCTTTTTAATTAGGATACATGCACTGCCAACTTTTTTCTTTGTTAATTGAATACATTTTTTAAAAACCTAACATTTGTCATTATAATAATTTCATATAAGAAAGTAATATTTTGACATCAAAAAAGTAGAACAATACAATTACAGAATAATACAGAACAATACAGAATAAAGGAGAGTCTTTCCCATTCTATAAATAACTGATGATGACCTGACAATGACATTTTGTGGCATCCCAGTGGATATGTCACCACAGGCTGGCACAGTCCTAGAAGTGAGCAGCTGGAATCTCTTTTCCAGAACTGAGCTCAAACTCCAGGCTCACTGTCCCAGGGCCATGTTTGACATCGGGAATCTGGACTAGCTTTATGGCCAGGGGGTGGGGGTCCCTATGGTGTCTTTGAACAGAAGCCTGTGGCCCATCTGGCCGTCCACAGTGAGCTTCATGGTACTTTCACCAGTGAACCTTCCCCTAAACCTCTGCCTTTGATATTAATCATAATTTGTGGTACCAGGGTGGGTTCAGACCTCAAGCAGAACCTGGCACAGAAAAGGCTTGATAATAGATGGTTCTTACCTGGAAAGTCACTCACACTCCTCTCTTATTCTGAAAGACAGGGCCTGGGTGGAACCCAGGGGGAAATGTACATTCAAAGCACAAAGGCAGCTAGGGTTTCATACTGTGATTCATTCTTCCAGGAAGCAAGGTTTTTAGCCGTAGCCAGTAGACCAGTGACAGAAAAAATAGAGCAGGTGAACAGGTGCCAGCTGAGGGTGTGTTTCAAACATGCTTTTGGCATCTCATTGTATCTGATTGAGAGGCAGTTAGGTTTTATCATGGCCCCTGAAAGGCTGGGTGGGCTCTGACACTGGGCACCAGGATGGGAGAATGTGCGTGAGCCATTGTTGCTCCATAGTCAAGGTATTTTCCTGCTTCCTTGGGTATTATTTAGTTGAGATCACATAGGTCTGCATTGGCTGTCAACTTTGGTTTCCCAATTCTGGATTAACTGTAAGATACCCTGACCTGTTTCTAGCTTCTGGAAATAGAAATTGGTGCTGAAAACATGCTGGCATATGTTTCAGAGTTCTAGTATCAACTACGGATCTGTGATATTATATTTGGGTATTATCACCTCACACCATCTCACCTCACCTCACATCTACGTGCCTCAAGCTTGCTGTCTATGAGGTCAGAGTAATAACTCTAGAAGCCATTTGTGGTATAGCCATTGTTCCAAATGTATGTGCCATTCGATATGCTTTTTATGGATAGTTTTTATCCTATGTGAGCACCTAGAGACAAGACAACTTTGCCAAGGTGATGGGTAACATGAAAGTCCTATTCAAAATGGTCCTTCAAAGATGGAGGCACTTGGTAAAAGCCATGGAGAAATGGCTTAAGGCTGAGCCAGTGGAGCCTTAAGCAGAGCTTCCTAAATGACTTCTGACCAGGAAAAACTTTCTCTCAGTCATAGTCCCACTGGGGTTTCCTGTCTGGGAATCACTGGCCAAGACCACTCCCCATTTGCTCAGTGCCCAGCTGATAGCTACAGAAAAATGCCCCTGGGACTCTAAACTAAGGTACCATCTAAAAGTTGAACTAGCAGAAGTCTCATGATATCTTTACCTGAAAGGACATGATAATTGCTTGGTCAAAGCAGGAAGAATGACCTAGGAATCAAATCAAGGAATGAATAAATTTGAAGAAAAAAATTATCTAATCAACCATATTACTATACATAAACAAATGAAATCAAAGAGCAAATTTTAGCAAATGTTATTCACCTCCCCCCAACCCTGGTCCAAGAGAGGTATAGTGAAGACACTGAACTGGATGAGTTGATAGTCTGATTACATTAAGATACTCTACCCTTGCAATCTACCCAGCATCTTTTGCCCTGATTCAAAATTCACCAGGCAAAATGTTTGTAATGGTTTTGATTTTTTTGTCTCCTGAGGAGAGGATGTACTAAATACAGGCACAAATATTTGAGGCCTTGGGGACAGGCGTGTCCTCCTCTTGAAGAAAAACCAAAGACATTCTTGTTTACATAGAAATCTCTTGACAATTTTGCTTGGCTGAATTGGGCCTAGATGGTCTTCTGGTCTCTGGAAATACAGACCACACCAAGTTTCTTGCCCTACAAGATTGACTACAGTTTGAGGATCCCACTGAGGTACTGCCTGAAGGCTCATCCAGCCTCCCTCTGTGCCTTTTTGCCAGTAGCATCTTCTGACGTCTGCACTCACTACTCATTTGTCTCTTCCATAGGCTGCCCTACGTTATGGGTGCGATGACACCCCCAATTTTTCAAGTAGAGCATAATCTCATCCTTTAAATTTTTATCCAAGTAGGCTGCAAGGTGCATGAGAACAGAAACATCTAAAAAATCTCTTATGTCCCCAAGGAAGGATCTGAATAGAGAGGCAAGGAATTTGGAACAACTTAGTAGGAAGTATGGTAGGTTGGAAAGAGTTTGAACTCAGAATGATACAGGATCCAAGAACCAGAGGATCCAGTGTATAATGGTACTAACGGATGATTGTCAAATGATAGCTGTGTAGCAGTCCTGGAGACG
>NW_021875991.1:16067-32234 GCF_006229205.1 Suricata suricatta
AGCCAAAGTCATATTGAAGAAGAAAACCAAAACGGGAGGCATCACAATCCCAGACTTCAGCCTCTACTACAAAGCTGTCATCATCAAGACAGTATGGTATTGGCACAAAAACAGACACATGGACCGATGGAATAGAATAGAGAGCCCAGAAATGGACTCACAAGTGTACAGCCAATTAATTTTCTTCCAGCACACGTTACGTCTCCAGGACTGCTACACAGCTATCATTTGACAATCATCCGTTAGTACCATTATACACTGGATCCTCTGGTTCTTGGATCCTGTATCATTCTGAGTTCAAACTCTTTCCAACCTACCATACTTCCTACTAAGTTGTTCCAAATTCCTTGCCTCTCTATTCAGATCCTTCCTTGGGGACATAAGAGATTTTTTAGATGTTTCTGTTCTCATGCACCTTGCAGCCTACTTGGATAAAAATTTAAAGGATGAGATTATGCTCTACTTGAAAAATTGGGGGTGTCATCGCACCCATAACGTAGGGCAGCCTATGGAAGAGACAAATGAGTAGTGAGTGCAGACGTCAGAAGATGCTACTGGCAAAAAGGCACAGAGGGAGGCTGGATGAGCCTTCAGGCAGTACCTCAGTGGGATCCTCAAACTGTAGTCAATCTTGTAGGGCAAGAAACTTGGTGTGGTCTGTATTTCCAGAGACCAGAAGACCATCTAGGCCCAATTCAGCCAAGCAAAATTGTCAAGAGATTTCTATGTAAACAAGAATGTCTTTGGTTTTTCTTCAAGAGGAGGACACGCCTGTCCCCAAGGCCTCAAATATTTGTGCCTGTATTTAGTACATCCTCTCCTCAGGAGACAAAAAAATCAAAACCATTACAAACATTTTGCCTGGTGAATTTTGAATCAGGGCAAAAGATGCTGGGTAGATTGCAAGGGTAGAGTATCTTAATGTAATCAGACTATCAACTCATCCAGTTCAGTGTCTTCACTATACCTCTCTTGGACCAGGGTTGGGGGGAGGTGAATAACATTTGCTAAAATTTGCTCTTTGATTTCATTTGTTTATGTATAGTAATATGGTTGATTAGATAATTTTTTTCTTCAAATTTATTCATTCCTTGATTTGATTCCTAGGTCATTCTTCCTGCTTTGACCAAGCAATTATCATGTCCTTTCAGGTAAAGATATCATGAGACTTCTGCTAGTTCAACTTTTAGATGGTACCTTAGTTTAGAGTCCCAGGGGCATTTTTCTGTAGCTATCAGCTGGGCACTGAGCAAATGGGGAGTGGTCTTGGCCAGTGATTCCCAGACAGGAAACCCCAGTGGGACTATGACTGAGAGAAAGTTTTTCCTGGTCAGAAGTCATTTAGGAAGCTCTGCTTAAGGCTCCACTGGCTCAGCCTTAAGCCATTTCTCCATGGCTTTTACCAAGTGCCTCCATCTTTGAAGGACCATTTTGAATAGGACTTTCATGTTACCCATCACCTTGGCAAAGTTGTCTTGTCTCTAGGTGCTCACATAGGATAAAAACTATCCATAAAAAGCATATCGAATGGCACATACATTTGGAACAATGGCTATACCACAAATGGCTTCTAGAGTTATTACTCTGACCTCATAGACAGCAAGCTTGAGGCACGTAGATGTGAGGTGAGGTGAGATGGTGTGAGGTGATAATACCCAAATATAATATCACAGATCCGTAGTTGATACTAGAACTCTGAAACATATGCCAGCATGTTTTCAGCACCAATTTCTATTTCCAGAAGCTAGAAACAGGTCAGGGTATCTTACAGTTAATCCAGAATTGGGAAACCAAAGTTGACAGCCAATGCAGACCTATGTGATCTCAACTAAATAATACCCAAGGAAGCAGGAAAATACCTTGACTATGGAGCAACAATGGCTCACGCACATTCTCCCATCCTGGTGCCCAGTGTCAGAGCCCACCCAGCCTTTCAGGGGCCATGATAAAACCTAACTGCCTCTCAATCAGATACAATGAGATGCCAAAAGCATGTTTGAAACACACCCTCAGCTGGCACCTGTTCACCTGCTCTATTTTTTCTGTCACTGGTCTACTGGCTACGGCTAAAAACCTTGCTTCCTGGAAGAATGAATCACAGTATGAAACCCTAGCTGCCTTTGTGCTTTGAATGTACATTTCCCCCTGGGTTCCACCCAGGCCCTGTCTTTCAGAATAAGAGAGGAGTGTGAGTGACTTTCCAGGTAAGAACCATCTATTATCAAGCCTTTTCTGTGCCAGGTTCTGCTTGAGGTCTGAACCCACCCTGGTACCACAAATTATGATTAATATCAAAGGCAGAGGTTTAGGGGAAGGTTCACTGGTGAAAGTACCATGAAGCTCACTGTGGACGGCCAGATGGGCCACAGGCTTCTGTTCAAAGACACCATAGGGACCCCCACCCCCTGGCCATAAAGCTAGTCCAGATTCCCGATGTCAAACATGGCCCTGGGACAGTGAGCCTGGAGTTTGAGCTCAGTTCTGGAAAAGAGATTCCAGCTGCTCACTTCTAGGACTGTGCCAGCCTGTGGTGACATATCCACTGGGATGCCACAAAATGTCATTGTCAGGTCATCATCAGTTATTTATAGAATGGGAAAGACTCTCCTTTATTCTGTATTGTTCTGTATTATTCTGTAATTGTATTGTTCTACTTTTTTGATGTCAAAATATTACTTTCTTATATGAAATTATTATAATGACAAATGTTAGGTTTTTAAAAAATGTATTCAATTAACAAAGAAAAAAGTTGGCAGTGCATGTATCCTAATTAAAAAGAAATAAGCATAGTCTGAAATGTCATAGTGTAGGAACACTGTCTTTTTGGTGTTCCAAGGAAAAATTGGTTTCCCAAAGGTGTGGCACTTGAAGTGAGTGTTTTTAAGAAGTGGGTTTAAATTTTTAAAAATCTTTTTAAAATTTATTTTTAAGAGACAGCACGAACAAGGGAGGGTCAGGAAGAGAGGGAGATACAGAATCTGAAGACAGGCTCCAGGCTCTGAGCTAGCTGTCAGCACAGAGCCTGATGCGGGGCTCAAACCCACAAACCGTGAAATCATTACCTGAACCGAAGTCAGATGCTTAACCTACTGAGCCACTCAGGTGCCCCAAGAAGAGATGAGTTTATTTTTTTTAATTTTTTTAATGTTTTATTTATTTTTGATACAAAGAGAGACAGAGCATGAGAAGGGGAGGGTCAGAGAGAGAAGGAGACAAAGAACTGGAAGCAGGCTCCAGGCTCTGAGCTAGCTGTCAGCACAGAGCCTGACGGGGGGCTTGAACCCATGAACGTGAGATCTGACCTGAGCCAAACTCGGAGGCTTAACTGACTGAGCCACTCAGGTGTCCCAAGAAGAGATGGGTTTAAAGATGCTTGCCTCTAGGGGTTCCTGGGTGGCTCAGTCAGTTGAGCGACCGACTTCAGCTCAGGTCATGATCTCGCGGTTCCTGGGTTCCAGCCGCACATCAGGCTCTATGCTTACAGCTTTCTCAGAGCCTGGAGCTTGCTTCAGATTCTGTGTCTCCTCTCTCTGCCCCTACCCCATTCGTGCTCTGTCTCTCTCTTTCTCTATATAATAAATAAAGGTTTAAAAAAAAAAAAAAGATCCTTGCTTCTAGATTCATTCAGCTCCTACTCCCTACATGCACAATTCCTTTATGAAACCTCATCTGCCCTTATTCTTGACCCAGTTTCCTCCTTATGTGGACCTGCTTCTCCAAGAACACAGTGAACTTGACCCAGCAGAGCTGTGGTGTGTGTCCACCCCCCTAGCTTATATCCTTTGATGTTTGCACTTCAGCCTGACTAATAGCCTGTCCTTTCCCCTTCAGGACAGAGAAAGGATGTCTCCTGTTCTTCCTAATGATATTTTTGGCTGACTACTAGGAAAAAGGATCACATTAATATGTAAAGTGTCCCATGGAACAGATTCTAATTTGGTGATATGATTTGAAAGCTCTGTGTAACCCTCAAATACCTTCCAGAAAGATCTGCTATTATGTTTAAAAATCCTGAGTAATTCTTCAGAAGCTTTCAAGAAAAAAAAATTAAATCTAGTTGAAAATTGATATCCCCTGGGAGCAGTAGCATATTAGCATAGTTTAATAGAGCTGAGTAGTCCATTGTCATAAAAGAATTTATTTGATTGCACTGCTGGTAGGAATGCAAACTGGTGCAGGCATTCTGGAAAACAGTATGGAGGTTCCTCAAAAAATTAAAAATAAAAGTACCCTACAACCCAGCAATTGCATTACCAGGTATTTATCCAAGGGGTATAGGTGTGCTGTTTCTTTTTTTTTAATTTTTTAAAAATTATTCATTCATTTATTATTTTTTAAAGTATGGGTTATTGTCAAGTTGGTTTCCATATAACACCCAGTGCTCATCCCAGCAAGTGCCCTCCTCCATGCCCATCACCCATTTTCCCTTCTCCTCCACCCGCCATCAACCCTCAGTTTGTTCTCAGTATTTAAGAGTGTCTTGTGGTTTGTCTCCCTCCCTCTCCTTAACTATTTTTCCCCTTCCCTTCCCCTATGGTCCTCTGTTAAATTTCTCCTGTTCCACATATGAGTTAAAACATATGGTATCTGTCCTTTTCTACCTGACTTATATCACTTAGCATAATACCCTCAAGTTCCATCCATATTGCTACAAATGGCCAGATTTCATTCTTTCTCATTCCATTGTATATATAAACCACATCTTCCTGATTCATTGATCAGTTGATGGACACTTAGGCTCTTTCCATGGTTTCTTTCCTTCTTTTTTATGGCTGAATCATATTCCTACTCACTTCCCTTTTTATGGCTGAATAGTATTCCTACACACATTCCTATAAATAAAATTACCACATTTTGCTAAGTTGCTTCCATATTGTGGCCATTGTAAATAATGCTACAACGAACATGGGGGTATATATGTCTTCTCAAGTGTTTTGTTTCCTTCAGATAAATACCCAGAAGTGGGATCACTAGATCATATAGTAGTTTTATTTTTATTTTTTGAGGAGTTTCTATAAGGTTTTCCATAGTGGCTACACCAATTTACATTCTCAACAACAGAGCCCAAGAGTTGCCTTTTCTCCACATCCTTGTCAACATTTGTTATTTCTTTATACTAGCCATTCTAACAGATGTGAGGTGATATCTCATTGTGGTTTTGATTTGTATTTGCCTGATGCTGTGTGATGAACCTGTAGCCAATGGTATGTCTTCTTTGGAAAAATGTCTATTTGTATGCTCTGCTTATTTTTTAATTGGATTATTTGTGTGTGTATCTATTTGTTTGTTTTTTACTATTGAGTTGCATGATTTCTTTATATATTTTGGATATTAGCCCCTCATCAGATACATGATTTACAAATATTTTCTCCCACTGAGTAGGCTGTCTTTTCATTTTGTTGATGAATTCCTTTGCTGTGTAGAAGCTTTTTAGTTTGATGTAGCTTGTTTATTTTTGTTATTGTTGTATTTACTTTTTATTTCAAAACTGAAAAATCATCAACAAGACCAAAGTCAAGGAGCTTTCTGCCTATGTTTTCTTCTAGGGGCTTGGGGATTCAGGTCTTATGTTTAGTCTTTAATCCATTTTGAATTAATTTTTGTGTATGATGTAAGAAAATGGTCCGGTTTCATTCTTTTGCATGTGCCTGTCTGGTTTTTCTAACACTATTTATTGAAGAGACGATCCTTTCCCCACACTATATGCTTGGGTCCTTTGTCATAAATTTATTGATTGCATATATGTGGATTTATTTTTGGGTTCTCTATTCTGTTTCATTGATATATATGTCTGGTTTTCTGCCAATATGATACAGGTTTGTATATATAATTTGGAATCAGGAAGTGTGATGCCTCTAGCTTTACTCTTCTTCCTCAAAATTTATTTGAGGTCTTTTGTGGTTCCATATAAATATTAGGGTTGTTTGTCTTAGTTCTGTAAAAAAAAAATGCCATTGGATTTTTTCCCTTTTTTCCCCAAGTTTTTATTTAATTAATATACAGTGTAATATCTGTTTCAGATATAGAATTTAGTGATTCAACACTTACACAGAAAACCTGGTGCTCATCACAACAAGTGCCCTCCTTAATCCCCATCATCTGTTTAACCCATCCTCTCTAAGGAACCATCAATTTGTTCTCTATAGTTAGGGGTCTATTTCTTGGTTATCTTCTCTTTTTCTTCCTCCCATATTCATTTGGCTTGTTTTGTTTTGTTTTAATAGTTGATTGTCAAATTGGTTTTTTATTTTTTTAATTTGTTATTTTTTTTTAATAGTTTATTGTCAAATTGGTTTCCATACAACACCCAGTGCTCTTCCCCACAAGTGCCCTTCTCCATCACCACCACATCTTTTCCCCCTCCCCCTCCCCCTTCTACTTTCGGTTCATTTTCAGTATTCAATAGTCTCTCAGGTTTTGCGTCCCTCTCTCTCCTCAACTCTCTTTCCTTCTTTCCCTCCCCCCTGGTCCTCCATTAGTTTTCTCCTGTTCTCTTGTTAGACCTATGAGTGCAAACATATGGTATCTGTCCTTCTCCGCCTGACTTATTTCACTGAGCATGAAACCCTCGAGGTCCATCCACTTTGCTACAAATGGCCAGATTTCATTCTTTCTCATTGCCATGTAATACTCCATTGTATATATATACTACATCTTCTTGATCCATTCATCAGGTGGTGGACATTTAGGCTTTTTCCATGTTTTGGCTATTGTTGACATTGCTGCTATGAACATTGGGGTACATGTGCATATGCATATGTACATATGCATCAGCACTTTGTATCCCTTGGGTAAATCCCTAGCAGTGCTATTGCTGGGTCATAGGTGAGTTCTATGGATAGTTTTTTGAGGAATCTCCATACTGTTTTCCAGAGCGGCTGCACCAGTTTACATTGCCACCAACAGTGTAGGAGGGTGCCTCTACACCCTCGTCAGCATCTATAGTCTCTTGATTTGTTCATTTTAGCCACTCTGACTGGCGTGAGGTGGTATCTCAGTGTGGTTTTGTATTGTCATTCCCTGATGATGAGTGATGCTGGGCATCGTTTCATGTACCTGTAGGCCATCTGGATGTCCTCTTTGGAGATGTCTGTTTATGTCTTCTGGCCATTTCTTCACTGGATTATTCATTTTTTGCATGTGGATTTTGGTGAGTTCCTTGTAGATTCTGGATACTAGCCTTTTATCTGATACGTTATTTGCAACTATCTTTTCTCATTCCATTGGTTGCCTATTAGTTTTCTTGATTCTTTCCTTTACAGTGCAGAAGCTTTTTATCTTGATGAGGTCCCAAGAGTTCATTTTTGCTTTCATTTCCCTTGCCTTTGGGGATGTGTTGAGTAGGAAATTGCCATGGCTGAAGTCAAGGAGGTTGTTTCCTACTTTCTCCTCGAGGGTTTTGATAATTTTCTGTCTCACAGTCAGGTCCCTCAGCCATTTTGAGTTTATTTTTGTGTATGGTGTAAGAAAGTGGTCTAGTTTCATTCTTCCTCATGTTGCTGTCCAGTTCTCCCAGCACCACCTGCTAAAGAAGCAGTCTTTTTTCCATCGGATACTCTTTCCTGCTTTGTAAAAACTAATTGGCCATACACTTGTGGGCCCAGTTATGGGTTCTCTATTCCATTCCATTGGTCTATGTGTCTGTTTTTGTGCCAATACCACACTGTCCTGATGATGACAGCTTTGTAGTAGAGGCTAAAGTCTGGGATTGTGATGCTTCTGGTTTTGGTTTTCTTCTTCAATATTACTTTGGCTATTTGGGGTTTTTGTAGTTACATACAAATTTGAGGATAGCTTGTTCTAGCTTTGAGAAGAATGTTGGTGCAATTTAGATGGGGATTGCATTGAATGTGTAGATTGCTTTTGGTAGTAATGACATTTTCACAATGTTTATTCTTCTGATCCATGAACAGGGAATGTTTTTCCATTTCTTGGTGTCTTCTTCAATCTCTTTCATAAGTTTTCTATATATTTCATCATATAGGTCTTTTACATCCTTGGTTAGGTTTATGCCTAGGTGTTTTATGGTTTTTCATGCAATTGTGAATGGGACCAGTTTCTTGATTTCTCTTTCTGCTGCTTCATTATTGGTGTATAGGAATGCAACTGATTTCTGTACATTGATTTTGTACACTGCAACTTTACTGAATTCATTAATCAGTTCTAGAAGGCTTCTGGTGGAGTAGATTGGGTTTTCCATGTAGAGTATCATGTCATCTGCGAAAAGGGAAAGTTTGACTTCTTCTTTGTCAATTCTTATGCCTTTTATTTCCTTTTGTTGTCTGATTGCTGATGCTAGGACTTCCAGCACTATGTTGAACAACAGTGGTGAGAGTGGACACCCCTGTCGTGTTCCTGATCTCAGGGAGAAAGCTCTGTTTTTCCCCATTTAGGATGATATTAGCTGTGGGCTTTTCATAAACTGCCTTTATAATGTTTAGGTAAGTTCCTTCTATTCTGACTTTCTCAAGGGTTTTTATTAAGAAAGGGTGCTTTATTGTGTCAGATGCTTTTTCAGCATCTAACGACAGGCTCATATGGTTTTTATACTTTCTTTTGTTAATGTGATGGATCACATTGATGGATTTGTGAATATTGAACCAGCCCTGTAATCCAGGGATGAATCCCACTTGATAATGATGGATAATTTCTTTTATATGCTGTTGAATTCGATTTGCCAGTATCTTGTTGAGTATTTTTGCATCTGTATTCATTAAGGATATTGGTCTGTAGTTCTCTTTTTTGGCTGGGTCTCTGTCTGGTTTGGGTATCAAGGTGATGCTGGCTTCGTAGAATGAGTTTGGAAGTTTTCCTTCTATTTCTATTTTTTGGAATAGTTTGAGAAGAATGGGTATGAACTCTGCTGTAAATGTCTGGTAGCATTCCCCTGGGAAGCCATCTGGCCTTGGGCTCTTATTCATTGGGAGATTTTTGATAACCTATTCGATTTCTTCACTGGTTATTGGTCTATTCATGCTTTCTATCTCTTCCATTTGAATTTTGGCAGTGCATGTGCATTTAGGAATTTTTCCATTTCTTCTATGTTGTCCAGTTTGTTGGCATATAATTTTTCATAGTAATCTCTGAAGTTTGCTCTTATTTCTAAGGGGTTGGTTGTAATAGATCCATTTTCACTCATGATTTTGTCTATCTGGGTGATCTCTCTTTTCTTTCTATGGAGCCTGGCTAGAGGTTTATCAATTTTGTTTATTTTTTTCAAAGAACTAACTCTTGGTTTCATTAATCTGCTCGACTGTTTTTTTTTTATTCTATATTGTTTATTTCTGCCCTGATATTTATTATTTCTTTTCTTCTGCTGGGTTTGGGGTGCTCTTGCTATTCCACTTCTAGTTCTCTTAGGTGCGCCATTAGATTTTATATTTGCGCTTTTATTCGTTTCTTGATATAGGACTCGATTGCAATGTACTTTCCTCTTAGGACTGCCTTTGCTGCATCCCAAAGAGTTTGGATTGTTGTATTTTCATTTTGTTTCCATATATATTTTTTAAATTTTTTTCTTTTATGTGGTTTTTTTTTTTTTTTGAGACAGAAAGAGACAGGGTGAGCAGGGGAGGGTCGGAGAGAGAGAGAGGGAGACACAATCTGAAGCAGGCTCCAGGCTCTGAGCTAGTTGTCAGCAAAGAGCCTGATGTGGGACTTGAACCCACAAACTGTGAGATCATGACCTGAGATGAAGCGGACCCTCACCTGACTGAACCACCCAGGCGCCTTCCCATATATTTTTAAGTTTCTTCTCTAATAGCCTGATTGGCCCAATTGTTCTTAGGTAGGATAGTCTTTAACCTTCATGGTTTTGGAAGTTTTCCAGACTTTTTCCTGTGATTGATCTTAAGTTTCATAGCATTGTGATATGAAAGTGTGCATGCCATGATCTCAATTCTTTTATATTTATTGCAACCTTCAAACATATAGAAGAGTAGAGAAAATGATATTATGAACATTCATATACCCATCATCTAGATTTTAAAATTGTTAATATTTTGCAATATGTGCTTCTTTTAGTTTTCTTCTGCTAAAGTATTTCAAATAACAGATATTACATCTCACCCCTGTAAATCATGCATCTCTGAAAACTAAGGACCTATTTAATAATTAAGTAATTACAATAGCAATTTTCACACATAACAAAATTCATAATAATCTCCTAATATCAACTAATACCTAGGCTATATTCAAATTTTCCAGTTACCTGCATCCCCCCAAAATACCTTTTATAATTGATTTATTTGGACCAATAACCAAATACCATACCATATTTACTGGATGTCTCTCTGAGGTCCCTTTTAAATGAGAATAGTCACCCCCTTCTTTTTCCTTCTCCTGTTACTGAAGACACCAAAGTAATTGTCTTGTAGAACAGTCACATTATGGATTTGTCTATTTGTTTCCTTGTGGTTTTAATTAAAAAATTTTATATACCCTCTGCATTTCTTATCAACTGTAGTTAAATCTAAAGGCCCTATGGGAGATTTTGTTTAAACATTTTTGTCCAGAATACCTCATAGGTGACACTGTGTGTGTCACCCAGCATCACATCTGGAAACAGCCACAGCATTTGGTTATCCCTCTGTCAGATGTTGATTTGATTATCAGGGTGAGGTAGTGATTACTACAATTCTCCACTGTAAACTCGTATTTTTGCCCTTGGGACTAGTGATGGCTTTGGGCATTGATATTTTATGACCAACCAGTTCCTCAGCTCTTTCTATTTTTTAGTAGATATACTTCAGTAGGGAAGAACTTTCCCTTTCCATTGGATACTCTTTCCTGTTTTTCCGTTTATTTAGTAGAGCACATTCTCTGGTAAATTCCTGATAAAATGTGTGTGGTAGGTAAGTTTTTTGAGATCCTGCATATCAGAAGAAAAAAAAAGTTCATTCTAACTTCACACTTCACTCAAATATAAAATTCTAGGTGAAAAAACAATTTCACTCAGGGAGTGCCTGGGAGGCTCAGTTCATTGAGCATCTGACTTTGTCTTGTGGTTCCTGGGCGCAGGCCTGGCATCCAGATCCCATGCTGACACCTCAGTGCCTGGAGGCTGCTTTGGATTCTGTGTCTCCCTCCCTCCCTCCCTCCCTCCCTCCCTCCCTCTCTCTGTCTCTCTCTCTGTCTCTCTCTCTCTCCCCTCCCTCCCCCACTTGCACTCTGTGTCTGTCTCTCTCAAAAATAAACATTAAAAAAAATTTTTTAATTCATTCAGAATTGCCTTTTCCCACTGTCATCTAGCTGTCAAGTGGAGAGTTTAAGAAATTAGATGCTATTCTTGATATCTTTGGCATGTCACTCTTTCTTCTGTCTTTACATTTTAATTTTTTAATGTTTTTTATTTATTTTTGAGAGACCGAGAGAGACAGTGCAAGCAGGGGAGGGTCAAAGAGAGAGGGAGACACAGAATCTGAAGACAGGCTCCAGGCTCTGAGCTAGCTGTCAGCACAGAGCCGGACACGGGGCTTGTACCCACGAACCATGAGATCATGACCTGAGCTGAAGCTGGACCCTTAACTGACTGAGCCACCCAGGCGCCTCTATCTGGACACTCTTAGAACCATCACCTAGAGTAATACCCTGAATAATGATGTTTCTCATGTTCTGTCATTTCTCGTTCTTTGTGGGACACTCAGTCACTTAAATCTGGAGAGTTATTTTCCTCAGTTATGGAAACATTCCTCATTTTTTAAATATAATTTCTTCTCTCTCATCTTAACTTGGAGGTTCATTTTCTGCAACTCCTATGAATCAGATATTGGGTCTCATAAGTTTAGTTCTCTAATTTCTTTAGACTTTGCCTTATTTTCCTTCTCTTTACCTCTGTTCTTTCTCTATGATTATTTCTTCCATTTCTCTCACTGGCTCTTTTATTTAAGCTTTCCTATTTTTTTTTTAATCTTACAGGAGCTCTTGCTTGATCTCTAGTTACTCTCTTATGAAGCATCTTGTTCTTGCCTATTATTATATTTTCCATCATCTCTTTAATAATATTTACTATAGGTTATTTGAAGTTTGCCTTTGTTCCTTGCATTATCTCTTTTCCTCTAGCTCTTTTTTCTGTTCATCAGTTTTGTTATTGTTGTTTGCTATTTTGATCTCCTTCATATTAAGGCCTCTTTTAAAAATGTCTGATGATCCTTGGGTTTCTATTTTTATGTAAGAGGAGCAGACTAAAAAATGTAAGAGTTCTATGTGCACAAGCAGGACATGACTGCTGAATGGCTTCTCTGTAAAGTGATCATGCATAGTCCACTTTTCACTAGAGACGCATATATCAGTATTGGTAGATATTTACTCTGAAGATATTAGCATTTCCAGAAATATATCTTCAAAACTGTTGCCCAGGGGATGCTTTCCAGGAGCCAATTAAAGAAAGGGTAATGTTGATCTCACTGCTTAAAAATATTCCTTAATCTTTAAGTTTGAAATTTCCATTCTGCCTCGTGTCCAGAGACTCTCTGATTCAATTTTTCCAGAGATTATACCTTTTGCCCTTTGTGAATTGGGAGATTAGCTCCTGATACTGAATGAAAAGTTGGGGACCTAATGTATAAACATTACCTTTGTAAACTAACAAAAAATTACCTTGAGAATTTGGGGCTAGGTATTCAAGTGGTCCAAGAACAAAATGGGGGCCCTGGTCCTCCAATCCCCAACACTTTGGGTGACCAGGAAGAAGCAGTACAAAGCACTCAAAGCATTGCATTGCTTACATCGGATTTCTGTCCCAGCAAATGCTAACTCTGATTAAGTGCTTTATTTAAAAATTGTTATTCCAGTTTTCAGGACAATAATGGTACACCCAAACCAGGGAAATTTAGAAATCCTTCCCTAAATTGTCTTTGTCAAATTAGAATTTGTGGAGCTAAAGTGGACAGTTAAATCCTAAAATGTATGTGGATAGGATAAGTTTTCAGGAGTGAACTAAAAACAACCAACTTACCACTGAGTTTGCCAATGCCAGTCTAGTAAAGATGGAAAGAGGTACATTCCAGTGTCATGAAACGCATTTCCTTACTAAGATTTGAATTTGTGAAGTTTAAAATACAGACAGAAATGGGTTGCCTGGGTGGCTCAGTCGGTTAAGCAGCCAACTTCAGCTCAGGTCATAATCTTAAACCTCGTGGGTTCGAGCCCCGTGTCAGGCTCTGTGCTGACAGCTCAGAGCCTGGAGCCTGCTTCTGATTCTGTGTCTCCCTCTCTCTCTGACCCTCCCCCGCTCACACTGTCTCTCTCTCTCTCTCTCTCTCTCTCTCTCTCTCTCTCTCTCTCTCTTTCTCTCTCTCTTTCCCTCTCTCAAAAATAAATAAATGTTTAAAAAATTTTTAAATATAGGCAGGAATAAAGTAATTTAATTATTCCAAGGCTATATTTTTGTCAAGAAAATGGTAAAATTATTTATACTAAAGTGTGTAAGTCAAGGATGTGTATTGTAACTTCTATCATAATTACTAAAAGAACAGTAAAGGAATATAAATAACAAACTAATACAGAGAATAGAAGTAAAATAATAAAAAAAAGTTTTTTGGTTAATTCAAAAGAAGACAAGAAGAAAAAGAAAAAAAACATAAAATGGAGAGGCCAAACAAAAGAAATAGTAAGATGGTAGATAATCCAAATTTATTCATAACTCCACTACATATAAATTGCCATATCTCTAACTAAAAGAAAAAAATCAAATTGGATTTTTTAATTAACACAAAGTGTAGTATTAGTTTCAGGAGTAGAACCCAGTAATTGATTTACTTACATAGAACAACACCCAGTGCTCATCCTGAAAAGTGCCTTTCTTAATGCCCATCACCCATTTAGACCATCCCCCAGCCCACCACCCCTCCAGCAACCCTCAGTTTGTTCTCTGTATTTAAAGTCTTTTATGATCTGCCTTCCTCTCTCTTTTTATCTTATTTTTCCTTCCCCTCCCCTATATTCATCTGTGATGTTCTTAAATTCCACATATGTGTGAAATCATGTAATATTTGTTGTTCTCTGACTTACTTGGCTTAGAATAATATACTCTAGTTCCAACTATTGCTGCAAATGGCAAGAATTCATTCTTTTTCATTTCCAAGTAGTATTCCATTGTATATATAGACCACATCTTCTTTACCCATTCATTAGTCAATGGACATTTGGGCTCTTTCTATAATTTGGTTATTGTTTATAGCACTGCCATAAACATTGGGGTGCATGTACCCCTTCAAATCCATACTTTTGTATTTTTTGGATTAATACCTCATAGTGCAACTGCTGGGTCATAGGGTAGTTCTCTTTTTAATTTTTTGAAGAACTTCCATACTTTTCTCCAGAGTCGATGTACCAGTTTGCATTCCCACAAATAGTGCAAAAGTGTTCCCCTTCCTCTGCATCCTTGTCAACATCTGTTGCTTCTTGAGTTGTTAATTTCAGCCATTCTGACAAGTGTGAGGTGGTATCTCGTGGTTTTGATTTGTATTTTCCTGATGATGAGTGAGCATCTTTTCATGTGTCTGTTAGCATCTGGATGTCTTCTTTGGAAGATTGTCTATTGGCGGCTCAGTCTGAAGTGTCTAACTTTGGCTAAAGTCATGATCTCACAGTTCGTGAAATTAAGCCTCACATTGGGCTGTCTGCTGTCAGCACAGAGCCCACTTTGGATCCTCTATCCCCCCTCTCTATGCCCCTCCCCCATTTGTGCTCTCCCTTTCTCAAAAAAAATTTTTTAATAAATAAATATTTTTGAAGTATCTATTGTCTTCTGCCCTTTCCTTCACTGGATTATTTGTTTTTTGGGTATTGAGTTTGATAAATTCTTTATAGATTTTGGATACTAATCCTTTATGTGATATGCAAATATCTTTGGATACTAACCCATTATCCGATTTGCAAAAATATTCTCCCATTCCATTGGTTGCCTGGTAGTTTTTTTGATTGTTTCCTTTGTTGTGCAGAAGCTTTTTATCTAGCTAGATGCTACTTATAAGAGATACATCTTCAGTACAGGATCACAGAAAGATTGAAAGTAAAAGGCTGGGAAAAGGTATGCAATGCAAACACTCACCTGAAAAATGTTGGTATAACTGTAGTAATATCAGACAAATATTGAAGAACAAAAACTATTACTAGAGAAAAAAGGAATAATTTCATAACAATAAATAGATCAATTTACCAAAAAGATATCACAATCTTAAATATACATGTATCCTAGAACATAGCATGAAACAAAAATTTAAAGACTTAAAACAGAAGCAGGCAGACCCAAAATCATTAAGAGAGATTTTAACATACCTCTTCTGATAGCTGAACAAGCATCCATGAAATCAGCAAGGCTCTAGAAGACCTATAGAACACAATCAACAAATTCAACCTCATTAATATACACCTATAGAATATTGTGCCCCACAATGACAAAAAACACAGTCTTTTCAAATACACGTGGAACATTTGGCAAAACTGAACACTTGCTGAATCATGAAGCAAGTGTATTAGTTTCCTACTGCTGCCATAACAAAGTACCACAAACTGGGTGGCTTAAACAACAGAAATTTATTGTTTCACAGTTGTGGAGGCTAGAAATCTGAGATTAAGATGTTATCAGGAGTGACACCTATAGTCTGCAAGGAAGAATTTGTTCTGTGCCTCTCTCCTAGATTCTGGACGTTTGCTGGCAATCTTTGGTGTCCCTTGACTTGTAGATGTATCACCCCCAATCTCTGCCTCCATCTTTACATGTTCTCCTGGTATAATTTTGTCTCTGTGTCCAATTTACTCTTTTTATAAAGACAAAGTTATATTGGATTAGGGCCACCAAGACCTCATCTTAATTTGGTAATCTGCAAACACTCTATTTCCAAATAAGGTCACACTCACAGCTACTGAGGGTGAAGACTTCTATGGCTTTTGAGGACACAGTTGAACACAGTGATCCATAATAGTGAGCCTCAACAAGTTTGAAAGGACAGAAATTTCTCAGCAAACTAACCATAATGAAATTAAATTATAAATCAACATGAAAATAATCTCCAACTGCTTCTGACACCATTCACAAAAATAAACTCAAAATGGATAAAGGATCTGAATGTGAGACAGGAAACCATAAAAACCCTTGAGGAAAAAGCAGGAAATAGCCTCCTAGACCTCAATAGCAGCAATTTCTTCCTCGACACATCCCCAGAG
>NW_021875992.1:0-5481 GCF_006229205.1 Suricata suricatta
GAGGGAGACCTGTCTGTGTATGCCCCTCTCCTTGCTAAGCTGTGGTTCTTGTGTGCCTACACAGAAACTCTCGCAGCTCCTGACCTCATGTAAGTTCATGTTGTTGGGGGCCCCTTCACCATCCTCCATGTCCAGGCTTCTCCTTTTCCCTATGGGGGTGGTGTTTCCGTGACCGATTTCCAGGGTTGCTTTACTGCACATGCTGCCCTCCCCGTTCCCCTGTCTGTCTTTAGGACGGTGGTGACTGGGCTTGCTAGGACCTTCAGAGGAATGGGATCCCATTAGCTCCATGTCCCCTTGGGACTCGGTTCTGTGGCACTTGATCTCATGACCCACATCACTGTTTCTGACAAGTCCCTTTGTTGACACACGGGGCTCCCTGTTTCCTAGTCTCCTCGTTTGGGGCTCTTTCTTCCTACCCTTCAACGCACACTCCAAAGACTATCGAGCCTTGGGTCGTCTGGTGAATATCGGTGTGATTTCCGCCATTTCTCATGAGCTGGCTGGCGTCAGCCACAGACCCTGTGTCAGGCCGATGTCCTGGGGCTCTTGTATGGCCAGTGTCTGATGGCAATGTGGACCTTTCCTTTCTTCTCTGGGCCTTCCTCCCTGTAACCGAAGGGAACACCTTTCTCCCCAAGCAGTCCATCCATCAGCACCCGCACTGGCCGTGGTGGAGGGCCTCTTTCTGCAATGCTGTTGGCACTCTGGAGAGACCCACCCCCCCTTCCACGCCCCTCTCCCCCTGTGAGAAATGGTGTGTGCCCTTTGGAATTGGCCTTTCCTAACTTCTCCAGGAAGCTGCCCCTATGGCCTCTGACCGCTAGCCTCAAGACATGGCCCTCTCCCGCCTGGTGCCCTCCAGCCCTGCCCACAGCTTCCACCAGCCTCGGCCTGGCCTCACTGGATGGCCAGGGACCCCTGCCCCACCCTCACCCATGGCATTCCTGCCCCTGCCCTAACCATCAGCACACCCCTTCCCAATCGTCTCTCCCCTCTGTCGGCCTCACCTGATGTCCAGGCAAGCCTGGACCCCACCTGGCCAGCCTGCCCCCGGCCACTCTTGAGACCAGTCCCCAAGGAGAATCCACCAGACAGTGGCATGGGGAGGGGAGGCGAGTGAGGCCAGGGCAGAAGCACGTTTTTGCCTCTTCTTCCTAGAGCCCTTGGCGTACACCACGTGTGGACCTGCTGGTTTCCATGAAGAATGCTTCCCTTTGGTTTTCACGTCTTCCTAGACAATCTCTTGGAGTTTCATAGGACATGGGGAGGTGTATCCTCACCAATGGATACCATTATGGGCCAAAGATAGACTGAGCATACTTGCTGGGAATATTGTATGTGTATAGGATCACATGGATATTATTTTTTGGTTTATTTTTTTGTTATTGACAGTGAGATAGAAAGAGGGGTTTGAGGAATAGAAGGAGATTGAGAAAGAGAGAATGGGTAGGGACAGTAAATGAGAGAAACTTCAAGCAGTTGCAGGTATGTTAGAGACATGTTAACTCATGTGTGAGGATGATGAGCAACAGACTCTATTGTCTGACTAAGGGAATACATACTCTATTCCCATGTTGCAGTTGAATTGAACTGTAACTCTGGGTAACCACCTTATGTGAGACCTATCGGATGGCTCAGCCTGGAATCATCACTTCCTGCCCCTGGTCTTATGTGTCACCAAGAGCGAGATGATACGTTTTGATTCCTCCTGGTGGAGAGGTCTGTGCTAGCGTTGGGACCACCAATATTCATGCACACACCCCTATGTCCCAGTAGGATTTATCTGTGCCTACATGGATGTGTAATGGGCAGTTGTACTGAGATTAAGGGACTTCAGTATAGGGTTGATTATATACAATTATCATTGAGCCAATGGATCATAGTCACACAAGATTTGTTTCAGTGGCACACTGATAGCCTGATGGAGTGAGGAGGTCCCTCACAGGATGATATCTTCCAGTGGTCACAGTGTGGGGGCATTTCCCGGGAAGCTAGGATGGCAAAGAATCTCCCCAGAGGTGACAGGTTGGAGAAGGGGCTTCTCTGTGGAGATTATGTCTCTCATCAGCAAAATAGGGAGTCTCTGAGCCATAGAATCATGAAAGAATGACAGGAACTTGTAGACACTGATATTTGTGGCATATCTTACTGCCTGCTTATACATTATATGAAAATTCACAGAAAATGCACAGAAGATATGGCTACACTCAACATGGCTAAATCTACCAATTTGGGCTATGTTTAAAACAATTCAGATGGAAAACACTTGAATTTAGACCCAGGGGCTTTTGAGCTAAATGACTCTCTCTGTTGTGAATCCAAACCACAGAGGCCTGATATGCACAGATTATCTTTGGCTCATCCGTAAAACATGAGTGATCATTTCAAATGGTTTGTATTCATGTTCACTGATTAGTTTGTTTCCTGATCAAATCCAATGCTGGAGATTTCTTATGGCATGTTTTCTTTTCTGTTTCCTCTACTGAACTTTTCACTTCCAGAACTTCCATTGAACTATTTTTTATAATCATGCTCTATGTATTGAATCTCTAGTTTTAGTAAAAGCAGGTTCTTCCAACTGTCCTTTTTTAAATATCATCGAAATAGTACTCTTGAAGCCATACAGTGTCTTCTGTTTCCTTATTCCCTCTCTCCATCCTCAGAATGAACTGTTCTTCATTCCTTTGCTTGTTTGTTTCAAATTGTTTTTTAAATACCATTTAGTTCACATATAGTGTAATATAGGATTCAGGTGTAGAGCCCAGTGATTCATCAGTTACATATGACTCTCAGTGCTCATCCCAACAAGTGCCCTCCTTAATGACCATCACCCATTTCGCCCATCCGTCTCATCTCTGTCTTCTGCAGCAACCCTCAGTTGTTTCTCTAGGGTTAAGAATCTGTATGGTTTGCTTCTCTCACTCTCTGCTTCTCTCCCTCACTCTCTCTCTCTTTTTTTTTTTTTTTTGTTCCCAATGGAAAAGTATTGAAAAAGAGCTGGGTAGGGTGGGATTCCAATACAGATAACATAAATGCTTTATAGTATAAGAAAAAGTTTATATTGAAAATAAGAACTGTCCTGGAGATAAACAATACCAATAAGCTACACACATAATATCCCTGGTTCCATAGTTCAAGCCACAAGGGAATTTTTAAAACATTCAATATGGACTTCATATTTGACTAGCTAATATGTAAGTAGTTGTACTCAGATAGCTTTCACAAACAAGATTGCAGTAATGAGATATGGAAAGAACTATGGAAATTAATTGTTTTTAGCATAGGTTGTGCATTTAAGAGAAATATACAGATATTTAATATATTAATGAAAGAGTAAAATTCACAAATAAACATGTAGAGCAAGTGAAAGAATAAATAATCAGGACGATAACATAAATAAATGCTTGCTATCTAAAAGCTAATTTTGCAGTAGAATATCCACCTAACATATCAAGGAATTGTCTGTATTCTTGATGTACAGACCAAGCCTAAATATTAATTACATTAGATTTCTCAAAAGAGAAATAAATTGAATTTCCTACTCCTCAGGAGACTGAGTGATTCCATTTAAAAGTATTTTCTCATTCTTTCTTAGACATACATATAGTGGCATATGAAAACAAAAGGAGAATGTTCTTTAAAGGGCAAAGTAAGAATTACAGCAGACATGTCTGAGACAATCGTCTTATACCGTCCATTGAAAATCCAAGATATTTTTTAGAAGGAGATGAAAATCAAAGAGAATTATTATTCATTGAAATGTTGTTACAGGTCCAAACTTGGTGCATTCCAATGGATATTGGAAGACCAGGCCAAGGTGTGCTTCTGCCCTGAGCTTGCTTGCATCCTCTCCCCCAACCACCATCTGGTTGATTCTCCTAAATGCGGGGTCCCAAGAGTGGCTGGTGGCAGGCTGGCCTGAATGTGAGGTGAGGGCAACTTAGGGTTGAAGGGAATGGGAAGGGTGTGGTGGTGGGTGAGACAGGGGTATGAATGCTTCAGGGAAGGAATGGATAGTGGTCCCTGGCCATCCAGTTGTCCCTGGCCAGGCTGAGGCTAGAGGAAGTTGTGAGCAAGGCTATAGGGCACCAGGGTGGAAGAGACCATGCTTTGAGGCCAGTGGACAGAGGCTGCAGGAGCAGCCTCCTGGAGAAGATAGGAAAGGCCAATTCAAAAGTGCACATACCTTTCCTCACAGGGGGGAAACTCTCCGGGATGGCAATGACATTGAAGAAGGAGGCCCTCCATGGTGGCAAGTGGGGTGCTGATGTATGGACTACTTGGGGAAAAAGGTGTGTGATTGGACTACATGAAGGAATGCCTAGAGAAAGAAGGTCCATTTGCCATCAGAGACTGACCCTACAAGATGCCAAAGACATCTACCCCACACAGTTTCCATGGCTGATTCCAGCCAGTTCATGAGAAATGGTGGAAATCACATGGATATTCATCAAGAGGAGAACAAATTATAAATAACACGTCTGAATTGATGGGCAAGAAGAGGGAGCTGAAAATGAGAAGACTAGGAAACAGGGAGCCACATGTGTCAACAAAAGGACTTGTCAGGAACAGTGATGTGGGTCATGAGACCAAGTTCCACAGAAGCTAATTCCAAGGGGACATGGAACAGAGGGCAACTCATTTCACCGAATGTCTAGCAGGCACAGTCACTGTCCTAGAGACAGAAAAAGGAATGAGAAGGGGAGCATGTGCAGTGAAGGGACACTGCAAATAGGTCACGGACACACCCCCATAAGGAAAATGAGAAGCCTGGACTTGGAGGATGCTGAAGGGGCCCCCACCAACATGAACCTACATGATGCCAGGGGCCCCTAACCGAGAAACATGAGGTTAGGAAGGAAACAGGAATACACAGACATGTCTCTATTTCGTAGAGTAAAAATGGATTCAGATCGCCACACCTCAACGATTCATTGCTAGCATCTAGAAGTGAGAAGCCCCAAGCTCATTGGATGGCTGGGATTAGAGTGCCTGAGACATCACATGACCTTGGGAGTTTATAAAAGTCCAGGATGGAAGGAAGTGACCCTCACTGACTGCTCTTCCTCGGGCACGCCAGACAGAATCTCATCCACTGGAATTTGCCTGCTGTCCACCTTTCTGAACGTCTTGTGACAGAAAGGAGGAACACTTCTGCATTTCAGGTGGTTTTGCACCCTCTGGGCCTCACAGGAGCTCGCAGAGAAATGGGACAGGAAGGAAATGGAGGTTGTGATGTGTGTCTCCTCACCAGGTTAAAAACGCTTTACTGTTAAAGCACATTCTGAGAACAGAGACTGATGAGAGGCATGGATCGCAATATTCCTGAGGCTGTGAGGTGCTCATTCCAAAGGAACTGAACCCCGGAGTCTGATTGATGTGGGGTCGTGCAGGAGCAGTGCCCGCTTGCTGCTCCATTTCCGCTCGGGCCAGCAAAGTCTAAAGAATTCACTTGGTCACTTGAATTTCAGATATTCT
>NW_021875993.1:0-1566 GCF_006229205.1 Suricata suricatta
AAAAAAAAGAAACCACCAGCTACTTTGCTGAATGTAATACACCACAGATGAACACAATAAAAAATAATTGCTATTTTTAAAAACAAACAAACAAACCCCAGTCATACTGTTTCACAGTCCCCAAACACTTTTAGGTCAACTACATAATTCTTTCAAAATTATCTATTTTAAAAGTGGCATTTGTGTAGGAGAGATCCAGAGCACGATCTTAAAAGTAATTAAAATATTGTATGACTTGGGAAGTGTGAATCATGACAGAACAAATATTTTTTATTCCAGGAGAACCTAAGAGATCAATGCCATGAACATTTCTTTCTTGTTAGAAGGTGTTAATCAGTGTCCAGGCAGAAAAGCACTCTAAATAATTCTGGTAAACAGGGATTTAATGCAGGGACTTAGCTACAAAGATGTTGGAAGAGCTGGAAGAGCCAAAGACCCAAGAAGTGGGGTTTGAGAGGGAGGTGGGGGTCATGGCAAAAGGTCCTACTGCCTGGCTGTAGGCACATTTGCATTACTGTTCTTGTATTATTGAACCAAACTAAAAATTTGATACTGATTGTAATTTGATTCTAAAAAAATACACAAACAAGCCGGTTGGGTGGCGGTTCAGGGCATGGATGTGAGGTAACAGCGACTGCTAGCCTGTCTCTGGGCAGGCTGTCTCACCCGGCCAGAGGAGGACCTACCTCCCAAGTTGCTGCAAAGACTAAGCAGGGTACAGCTGACCTACGTAGCCCCCCGTAGCAGGCCCAGCACTCAGGAAATGCTCCACTGACTTTCGGTCCTTGCATCTGCTGGAAGCAGCAGGGACAACACTCACCCTGGTGGTGAAAGAAGGAAAACTACGCAGAGATGGCGGGGTTCTTCCGGAAAACTCTACAGCACTGAGGAGAGGGAGGGAGGCTGGCGTCAGACAGTCCTGGCTTTAGGGCCCACAGGTACACAGGGGAGTGCGCATCTGAAGGGCTTGCTGGAGCTGCGGGTTTCCCGCATGGAACATGGAAACATTTTCATCCTTGCAGGACAGATATAAAACCTAAGTGAGATTTTAAAAAATTATGTAAAATACCTAGCTTATAGCAAGAGTTCAATTACAGAAATTGCTGTAATTAAGTAATTGTTTTATAGTTAATGTGAAACTAATTTAAAATAATTGAAATGATTAAATATTTAGTTAAAAATCACTCTCAAAATGTCATGAAGTATTGTGATCTGTCATCATGTGCGAGGAAAACATTTATGTGTGTGTGTATGTTTTCAAAAGGGAGAGCTTAGTGTGAATGTATGTTCACCACAGTCATTATAGGTGGCTCAGGGCCCCAGTTTCTCTCCAGGCTAGATCCTGTATTCTGGATTTATTTGGACTTTTCTCCTGGGATTCAAGGTTCTGAGAAAGTTGAAGTTCTCAGATGAAGCCACCAGGTGGCGCAGTGATTCTCTGCCAGGGTGTAGTGAAAATCTAGGTTTGGAAGCCAGGAAGTAGTGTGGGAAACTCTGATAGCACTTTATCTGAAAGTGGTCAGGAGGATGCAGGACTTCAGTGAGGGTCAAGAAGGCTAGGGAGGT
>NW_021875994.1:0-753 GCF_006229205.1 Suricata suricatta
TGAATCCTGAATCGCGGGTGCCAACAGGGAAAAAAATAGCCCCCACACCTACGCAATCCTGGCAGGGAGCTGGCAGTCGTGGAAGCCTGGGCGTGTGCTCAGGCTGCAGGAGCTTCCAGCTAATTTCTGGCAGCACATGGTGCCTCGGGCAACAGCTGTGCAAAGCCAAGAGAAACTCATTCCTCCCCCAACGATCCCAGCTGGGGGTTGGGAATCTGCAGTTGTGTCTGTGATGGTGCACACTTAACCTCCTACTGCACATCTCGCCTCAGGCTGTACACCTTGCCTCAGGCAGGGGCAGCAGAAATCCCTGCCTGAGCCAAGACAAACTGATTCCTCCCCCTAAAAAGCCAGCCACCAATGCAAATACATCTCATCTGTGGTAGCACAAAAATGCATGGACTGGAACTTTAAACTGAGGCGGCCCTGGAAAATACAAATCGGCTCAACCTTGGCACAAGGAGATCGGACTCATTAGGCCTATAGTGTGTAGTTCCAGCGGAGCTTGGCATGGCCCCTATTAATCTCTGCAGACACCAAGGCAGAGCCTCTGAGAGCAGCCTCCAAGACCTACCACACCAAACCATGCCTATACAGGAGGGGGAGCTGCTGCTTTTTTTTTTTTTAATTTTTTTCTTTTTCTTTTTTCTTCTGTTTTTTACTTATTTATTATTACTACTATTCCCCTTTTTTAACTTAAATTTTTAAAAAAATTTTACTCCTTATTTTCCTTTCCCCTTTCTCCCTTTTTTT
>NW_021875995.1:0-753 GCF_006229205.1 Suricata suricatta
TTTTTTCTTTTACACTACATTTTGCAAATTTAATTACAATATGTCTTGGTTTGGGGCACATGAGTAGCTCAGTTGGTTGAGCATCTGACTTTGATTCAGGTCATAAGCTCATGGTTTGTGAGTTCAAGCCCTATATCAGGCTTGTTGCTGTTAGTGCAGAACCCACTTTAGATCCTCTGTACCCCCTCTTTCTGCCCCTCCCCCATCTGCATTCTCTCTCAGAAATAAATAAAACATTTAGAGAAGAAAACAATATGGCTTGGTGTTGGTCTGCTTTTGTTGATTTTGATGGGAGTTTTCTGTTCCTACCAGATCTGGATGTCTGTTTCCTTCTCCAGATTTGGAAAGTTTTCAGTTATTATTTCTTCAAATAAGTTTTCTGCTACCTTTCCTCTCTCTCTTTTGCAACTCTTATAATACAAATGTTATTTTGTTTGATGGAGTCACTGAGTTCCCTATGTATATTCTCATCTTATAATTCTTCCTTCTCTCTTTTGTTCAGCTTCATTATTTTCCATTATATTGGTTTCTAGGTTGTTAGTTCATTCCTCTGCTTCTTCTAGCCTGCTATGCATTGCATCAAGGCAGTTTCCAATCTCGTTTATTGCATTCTTCATCTCTGATTGATTCTTTTTTTTTACTTCTTACATCTATGGTAATGGTTTCCCTGATGGCATCTATTTTTTTCTCAACCTCAGTGAGTATCTTTATGATTGTTGCTTTAAATTCTTCATTAGGCATGGTACTTATATG
>NW_021875996.1:0-753 GCF_006229205.1 Suricata suricatta
TGAGGGCTGCTGGCGGGGTGCTGGGTGGGGGTGGGCGTTAAGGAGGGCACTTGTTGGGATGAGCACTGGGTGTTCTGTGTGAGTGATGAATCACTAAAGTCTACTCCTGAAACCATTATTAGTCTATATATTAACTAACTTGGATGTAAATTTTAAAAAGTAAAAAATAAATTAGAATAAAATAAGTAAATAATAAATTTAAAAAAAAAAGAAGCGGTCAGGAAAAAGGGGTCCAGTGACGTCATGGAGGCCCAAGTTCTATCCGTCCTTCCCATCATGCTTAGCAATGCCCATCCCACCCTACTGTTTGTCACCTCCTGGTCACAGATGGAAGATGGAGGGGTCACACCAGCTCCAGCAACAAAGGAAGGTCAGTGGCCAAAGGCTTTGTCCACTCTGCCTGCCCTCACCTCTCACCGGCCAGAACCAGGATACGGACGGGCCCCAGGGCAAGCCCTGGCGAAGGAGAATGTGGCTTCCATACAGGTCTTAGCCGGTGACGCCTAGTGCTCACGCAGGTTCAGAGCCTGGCCTCCCCCGACACCTGGACACGGCCATGAAGAGGGACAGGGCAGGCCTCAGGGAGGACGGGCAGAGCTCACACATGTCTGACTCCTTCTGTTTCTTCGGCTGGTTTCGGGGTTAAAACACCACAAATCTGCTAAACACACCACTGGAGAGCCAGGGGCCACCTTTTGTAACCAAGGTGGTGCGTCCGCCTCGTCAGAACCTCCAGAACGTCTCCACCCCCTC
>NW_021875997.1:0-753 GCF_006229205.1 Suricata suricatta
GGAGTTTAATGCATAAAAATTCTTTTCACCATATCTAAAAATTAAGGGGAATTGAAAAGTGTAACGTTTATCCAGCATCCATATGACACATGCTAGGTGTAGGTGAGTGCACCAATAAAATTTATTTGGGGAGCTGGACAAAATGGAAGAGAAATCCCAGTAAAATGTGCCAAATCACCAAATGTAGTCACAGATAGGGGCAATGTGGACAGAGATCAAGGGCGCTAAACTCAGCGTAAATTGGTCAGGAAAGGTGATGTCTAATCTGAGTCTTGAAGTACCCAAAGGAACTCCACAAACCCAGTTGAGGAAGACAATTCACAAACAGAGAAGAGCTCAAGCAAAGGCACAGAGGCATAAAAGTTTATAGGCATCAGAGTATGGAATTCCAGGCGCAAAATGGGATCTGGAAACTGGTAAGAGAGCAAACTGGAGAATGGAAATCTATTCACAAGATTTCCAGGCTGGGGATACTGGGCCTCATCTCACACACATTCGAAAGATCTTTCAAGGTCTTTCAAGATCTTTCAAGGTCTGTCTAGCTGTAACGTAGAGGGCAGATTGCCATCTCCAGCTAAGAGAAGGTTAAGGATTGGACTAAGGTGGTCAAGAAGGAGAGAAAACAATAAAAGTAATTTCTTTTTTTAAAGAAAGAATTTGTTTACAAATTTGTGCATAATGTATATGACCTGATGACTTTAGGGACAAGTACACATCTGTAAAATCATCACCACAATTTATGCATAAACGTAT
>NW_021875998.1:0-753 GCF_006229205.1 Suricata suricatta
CCAGGTGCCCCAGAAGCAAATATTTCACTGTATGTAACTATCTAGTCACAGATGCCCATCATTTTCTTCAAATGTTATGATATTCCTTTTCAAAATTATGTCCATTTCTCATGTTATCATACTAACTCATACCTTTAACCCTCACATAACATTATTAAAACCATCTCCTATGCAACCTCCCACACTATAGCTGCTATTCACCCAGTGAGAAAAATCCCAAATCTTGTAGATTTGAAAATGGCAGCTGCTTCTAGTGACCCAGGTATGGGTATTTATAGTTCAGAGTTAGCATTTGAAGGCTGATGTGCTGCTCTGGTTTGATGTAGGATAGGGTCTCCCAGGGTATGCTTCCTGCACCAGTAGCCACAGCATCACCTGGGAGAAATGCAAATTCTCAGGACCGCCTCAGACCTGCCCAGCCAGAAGAAACTCTGGGATTTGGGGCCTGCAATCTGGTTCAACAAGCTCTCCAAGTGATTCCAATGGGCACTAAAGTTTGAGGATCACTGATGTAGGACACTGTTTCAGGCTGCATTTTAATACCCTTACTTTTTTGAGGGGGGGGAGGGTTGTGGGTTCCAGGTGTCTGCATACTGTGAGCAGTTTTAATTGAGGTTGGCGTGGTTAAACTAGTGGTCATGGACACAGCAATAAAAACCAACAGGAACACCTGAAACCTCACCCAGAGGACTGTTTTGAGTTGGCTTTCAGCTGTATGAAATGAGCCTCCAAATCATCTCTCCTGGGTTCTTA
>NW_021875999.1:0-753 GCF_006229205.1 Suricata suricatta
GGATCATGACTTGAGCCAAAACCAAGAGTCGGACGCTTGACTGACTAGCCACCCAGATGCCCAGTTAACTTTTCTAAGTACAAAATTCCTCCTGTGTAATATGGAAATAATAAAATGTTGATGATGGTGTATATTAATTAATATATGAAAGCTCCTATAACAGTATTTTTCACATAAAATCAGTAAATATTATTATCAAGAAATGTCCAATGATTAATTTTAGAGTTAACCCCTTCTGTCTTCATATGGATATTTTTGTACTGGCCATATTTAAGAATTTTAAAACAGACTTATGTTGGGAGCCACCGAGTTTTGGCCGCCTCAGGCAAGGATATATTGCTCTCCAGGGAGCAACCAGAAAAATAAGATTTACATCTGGAGGCTAGGAGAGTGCATTTCCTGGTCCAGGATCTCGGAGACTGTCATACTGAGCCAGACGAAGAAAGGCCAAGGTGTACAAAAGATCCAACCGCATTTGGGTTTATGCAGCCCTAATCTGGGCGCTTCTTTGATGCTGTGTCTGGAGTTTCAGTTTCGGGTTTTCCCCTTTCCCTAATATTCATTTGACTCTGTTACCTGGCAACCAACCTGGATCAGTTCCCCGCCCCAAACCCTATATAAGAGGAATTATTTTCTTAATAAGGAAGACGCTTGATCAGAAATCGCTTGTCTGTCTTCACTCTCTGTGCGCCCCTTCCTGCCCTTTCTCTCCCTCCCTCAGGATCAAGAATCCGCAAGGATTCACTGCCCTCC
>NW_021876000.1:0-753 GCF_006229205.1 Suricata suricatta
TCCTCTGAGAAATAAGCACATTTTATTTAAAAACAAAAAAAAATGCATAAATAGTGTTTCTGCATTAGTTTTTCTATAAAGAGGATGAAATCTCAGACCACTTGCCATAAAAGAAGTGTATGATGTATACTGGAAAGTTATCTATATAGACATAGACTTTCAATCCTTTATTTCTCTGTTAGTTTAAAAATAAGGGTTTACATTTATCAGTCTGTTAGCATTGGCAACAAAGTGTTAATCCATACCTTAGTTATATAAGAAAAACAAACCAAACTGGTTTGAAGAAAAAGAAATTATTGGCTCATCTAACTGAAAAGCATATAGTATAGTCTTAGACAATGATGATAATAGCTGTTCAAATACTATCATCAAGACGAAACCTCCATCTGCATCCCTCAGTTCTGCTCTCATCCATGTTGGTATTATGTTCCAGCCAGGTCTCTCCCCAGTGGTGGCTCCCAGAAGACTCATGTCTGTATCAGGGTAGTGCATGTAAAAAGTATACCAGTTTCTCCTTCTTAATAGTTCCAGCAAAATTCCCTGAAATGACTGCCATTGATCTGGCTTGAGTAAATCTCTCAACCAATTACTGTGGAGAGGGGGAAAAAATTATATTCCTGGCCCAGGGGAAAGTGATGTGGTCATTGCTAGAAATGTGGTATGGTTAATATGTCCCATACAGATGATCTGAGTGTTAGGGAGCTGTGATTTTCAGAAAAGAAATCAATATCCTTCTAAAGGATGTTTGGGATT
>NW_021876001.1:0-753 GCF_006229205.1 Suricata suricatta
CAGGTGCAGAAATGGGAACGGGACATTGCAGAGAGGGAAGAACATGCACAAAGGTCAGGAAAGGCAGGCAACAGTGCAGCAGGCTTTGGGTAGGATAGTCATTCTGGAATCATGGACCAGGGAAGACGAATACAGTGGAGAGAGGCAGACCAGCTCCATTCCGCGGGTGCTTATAGGTCACACATGACTTTTGACTTTACCTTGAGGAGCCACTGAGGAAACTGGAGGGTTCCAGAATCAGATCCATCCATTCAGAATGAATGTTTTTGGAGCTTAGGACATTGTTCTTAGTTCTGAGGGGCCCATGAAGAGACACATACTGTACTGCATGGGCTCGTATCCTCAGGAAATGCAGCATCTAATCAGGAAGCAAGGAGATTTGGGGTGGGAGGAGGTGTCAGAGCCTTAATCACATGTATTATTAGCTAAAGGGAAGGAGCCCAGGAACTAACCAGATAGGGAGACAGAGGCCACTGAAGGAGCAAGGTCATAGGGGAGGGCGGGGGTAAGATCAAGGACATAAGGAAAGACTTGGGTCAGGAGAAGGGATGTTTCACTTTTGAGGTCAAAGATATGGGTTTTGCAGAAGGAAAATGGCTCAGGGGACTAGGTGTTGTTGAGAGAGAAGTTCAGGTGACCACCGGTGGGTCAGGGTAGGGAGGGAAGGAGGAGGGTGAGAAGTTCACTGCCTCATTCAACAAGACAGATGATTATTGAGCGCTACTGGGGGAGCGGGGACAGAACCGAACTGCT
>NW_021876002.1:0-753 GCF_006229205.1 Suricata suricatta
GCATTAGGTGTTAAACGAAAGTGCCATGTTACCAAAATTCTGTTACAGGCCTCCAATACGAGTTAGTCTACTTTAGCATACTTGGGTTTCTGTGCCACCAAGGATGACTAGTCTGTCACTGCTCACAGCATTCTGGAAGGCACCAGCGTATTACACTTATAATTCATAGGGAATTTGATTCAAGTGTAACGTGCCAATTATCTACATCTACCTGAACAAATATGAACAAGTGATCACACTTCTAGAAATGTTAATACAGGTCATGGGGGTAACCAGGGAGAATCTTATTCTGCTAATCAAGGAGAAAAGGGAAACAAGGAAAAGAGAATAAGGCAGGACAAAATACATGAGGAACAAGGATATGAGGAACAAGTAATGCTCACCCTACTTAGAACACCGCCACTGAAAAAATAAAAGTGGAGGCACTTGGGTGCCTCAGTAAGTTGAGTGTCTGTCTGACTGTTGATTTCGGCTCAGGTCATGATCTCATAGTTCGTAAGTTCAAGCGCTGCATCAGGCTCTGTGCTGGCAGTATGGAGCCTACTTGGAATTCTCTTTCTACCTCTCTCTCTCTCTCTGCTCCTCCTTCTCTCTCTCTCCCTCTCAAAATAAATAAATAAACTTAAAAACATAAAAAGTCAGTCCAGGATCATAAAGCTGAGTCTTCTTAAAGTGAAGTCTAGAACCCAGGCCTTCTAATTCATGGTTCAGAATGCTTCCCACTAGATTCTATATCAATGCTATAACTATATT
>NW_021876003.1:0-753 GCF_006229205.1 Suricata suricatta
TCTGGGCAAGAATCAGGGCCTTGAGGGAATGGGGCGAGCACCTAGGAGTGCAAAGGGGCAAGGAGGGCAGTTCCCGTCTGTGACATAAGGGCTTCATGGGGAAGAAAGCACGGGTCAGGGCACTGTGATGAGAGAGCAGGTGTGTGTGCGTGTGTGTGTGTGTGTGGTCTTGCGAGTATATCTATCTGTATGCATATATTAGTGGGAATGCACGCTGTATGTGTTGTGTTTGGCTTCTCTCTCTCCATAGGTAGGAATCTACCAGGCTGGATTCTGAGGGACGTGGGTGCTGGATCAGGCAGAACCTCTATTTGTTCAACCTTTCTTAGCCTGCCTTCCTTGAGGGTCTTTGCGACTTTCCATGTTTGAAGGGTTTTGGAACGGCTTGAAAGTTTGGCGGGTGGCTAGTTTAAACTCTTCCTCCCTGGGGCGCCTAGGTGCTCAGTCAGCTGAGCGTCTGACTTTGGCTCAGGTCATGATGTCACGGTTCATGAATCTGAACCTTGCATCAGGCTCTCTGCTGTCAGTGCAGTGCCCTCTTTGGGTCCTCTGTCTCTCTCTCTCTGCCTCTCTCTCTCTCTCTCTCTCTCTCAAAAATGAGTAAATACTGAAAAAATAACTGGTCCTTCCTGAGTGTGCTTGTAAGGGAGCAGTTTCCCTGCACTCCTGGAGTCAAGTGTAGGTGCCTAGCAGCCAGAAGCAAAGAGGGTGAACAAGGGAGGGGCTGAGATAGATGAGGGAGGGTTCTGGGGG
>NW_021876004.1:0-1565 GCF_006229205.1 Suricata suricatta
TGACAAGAAATGAAGAAGGGCATTGTATCTAATCCGAATGACTACCCATCAAGAAGAGCTAACAGCTATAAATATTTAGTTCCCCACATTGTGACCACTTAAGCACACAAATCAATAACAAACATAAGGAAATATTGACAATAATACTATAATTACAGGAGACCTTAATATCCTACCCACAGCAATGGACAGATCATTGAAGAAGCAAATCCACAAGGAAACAATGCCTCTCAATGACATACTGTACCAAGTGGACTTAACAGATCTGCTGAGAACATTTCATCCTAAAGTAACAGAAAACACAGTCTTCCCATATGCACATGGAACATTCTCCAGAATAGATGACATATGGAACCACAAATCAGTCTTCCACCGGTATAAAAAGACTGAGTTCATACCACAACACTAGGAAACATGACATCAAACACAAGAAGAAAATTGGAAATCCCTGAAATACATAGAGATTGGGGCGCCTGGGTGGCTCAGTCGGTTGAGTGTTCGGCTTCGGCTCAGGTCATGATCTCATGGTTCCTGGGTTCAAGCTCCGTGTTGGGCTCTATGCTGACAGCTAGCTCAGAGCCTGCTTCAGATTCTGTGTCTGTCTGTCTCTCTCTGTCTCTTTCTCTTTCTCTCTCTCTCTCTGAACCTCCCCTGTTCACGCTGTCTCTATCTTCCAAAAATAAATTTAAAAATATTTTAAAAAATACATAGAGATTAAAAAACAGCTAACTAAAAAAAATGAATGCATTAACTAGACAATTAAAGGAATTTAAAAATACATGGAAACAAACACAAATGAACACAAGACAGTCCAAACCGTTTGGATGCACCAAAGGCAACCTTGAGAGGAAAATGCTTTGCAATTTGGGCCTATCTCAAAAGGCAAAAAATGTCCCAAATAACCAGCCTAATGTTATACCTAAAGGAGATAGAGAAGCAGCAGCAAATAAAGCTCAAAGCCAGCAGATGAAAAGAAATAATAAAGATTAGAAAGCATTAAATAATACAGAATCCAAGGTAAAAAGTAGAGTAGATCAATGAAACTGAGAGCAGGTTTTTTTTTGAAAAATAAGCAAAATTGATAAAACCTTAGCCAGACTTCTCAAAAAGAAAACCAAGAGGACCTAAACAGATGGACTCATGAACGAAAGAGGTGAGATCACAACAAACACCACAGAATTACAAACAAAAATAGGAGAATGCTATGAGAGTTATATGCAACAAACTGGACAATCAGGAAGAAAGGGAAAAATTCCCCAAAATAAACTATGAAAACTCAAACAGGAAGAAAGAGTCCTTTGAACAGGGCTGTTACCAGCCAAGCAATTGAATTGGTTTTAAACATCCCATTACAAATAAGAGGCCTGGGCCAGACGGCTTCACAGGGCATTTCTAACAGACACTTAAAAGAGAGTTAGTACCAATTTCCCTCAATGTGTTCCAACAGAAAAGGAAGGAGAGTTTCCAAACACTTTCTTTGAAGCTAGCATTACCGTCATTATAACATCAGACCAAGACCTATCTAAAAAGGAGGCCAATATCCTTGAGCAACCTGGATTCAGAAA
>NW_021876005.1:0-753 GCF_006229205.1 Suricata suricatta
TTGTAACTGGATAAACCTGCTGTCAATAATATTGTGTAATAATAATTGGATCACTGTACCTGTGTCACCATTTCCTGTAACTCTCCCTTCCCAAACCCATAAAAGCCCTACCCCACCTTTGTTTGGGGCTCTCAGCATGGATCCACCATGCCGGTAAAGTCTGTGAGCCCGAGTTTAGGCGCCGGCGAGCCTAAACCCGTAATAAAGCCCTTTGCTTTTGCATGCGTGCTTCGGCCTCCCAGGCGGTCTCTGGTTTTTTGGGGGCGATATTAAAATCTGGGCATAACAGTAGCCACGGACTTTTGACTCTTGGTCCAAATTCTCAGTAGAGCGAAGTGTTCTCTGAGCTTTGTGCAGGAGCAGTATCATAGCCGAAGCGGCAAAATTATTGCTAATTGAGAAGTGTTCTCTGCTTTTGAGTTAGGTGCTGGTTCAGTCATCTCTGGGATGGTAGGGAAACATGCCCACTGGGGGCCATGAGAGGGAATAGTTTATCTAGGAACTGATTTGACACATCTCAGGAGAGAGAAGCGACAGGCAACTCTAGAGAAGATAGTTTTGTGGCTCCACATAAATCTTACAGGCTCCTTGGCTTTCTTTTCCATGGCAGCCCAAATCTCTTCCTGTGTGAACATCTCCTTTGTAAATGCTGCTACAATCAGTTGGGCTGGGTGGGGTTAGCTAGGGGAAGGTAGATGGCCAGGATCTGGAAGTGTGGGTGATGTGGGGGATAGGGGGTGGGGGATGCGGGGG
>NW_021876006.1:0-753 GCF_006229205.1 Suricata suricatta
ATTTACTATTGAAGCTTGAAAAGGTGTGAGTTCTTTGTGTGCAATCTTTCATTTATGCATGTGAGAGGGTTTTCTTTTTTTTTTTTTAATATTTTTACATTGTAAAAAAACAAGAAAAATAAAAACAATGACATTTGAAAACCAAACAAAACAAAATTGTGCTAGAAGGAAAGAAGAGCAACTCACCCATGTCATGCACTGTTCACTGCAAAGGACCTATTCATCTTGCATAGTATTTCTGTGATCAACAAGTTGAATATGAAAACTCTAACTCTGGATAGTACTAGAATAGTGATGCTTCAATGGATGGACATTATTATCAAATTGACTATGCTTGACTCTATGCTAATTAAATATAAATCTATAGGTTTAGTGCCTAGTCATCAATACATATATTTTTAAAGAATAGAAATTAAGATGACTTTAATGTG
This sequence comes from Suricata suricatta, assembly GCF_006229205.1. Classification (NCBI taxonomy): domain Eukaryota; kingdom Metazoa; phylum Chordata; class Mammalia; order Carnivora; family Herpestidae; genus Suricata; species Suricata suricatta. The sequence goes on from NW_021876006.1 coordinate 432, forward strand.
TAGCCAGAGTTGAGAACCATTAGCATAGAGAAGCGATTCTCAGAGCGTGGTATAACAGCATGCCCATTACCTGAGAACCTGTTGGAAATGCAGACTATCTGATCCAATTTTGACTTACCAAATCAGAGACGCTGATAGATGGAGCCCAGCATTCTCTGTTTTAGCATGCCTTCCAGCGCTTCGAATGTACACTCAAGTTTGTGACTAATGTCATAAAGCCTTATGAAGAGTTGTGATTTTTCTAATTAAATAATACAAAATAGACTTGTTCATTAGCCAGTTACAACCAAGATGTTGTGTTGGAGGTAAGAATAATATCTCT
>NW_021876007.1:0-753 GCF_006229205.1 Suricata suricatta
TATAAAGAGAGTGATATAGAGAGAGATTTCAACAATGTCAAGTTTCATTGCTAAGATAACAATGACGTTAATAGTGATTATGTATGGAAAATCACTGGTCTGACTACTCCATATGCCTAACACTATTATCAGTTACTCAAAGCAAAAAATAGGAGTATTTGATTAAGAATCTTGAGTAATAAAAGGGCAATAATTTCCTAGTCCAAATGTTATTTCTTTCATCTTGTAAAGTAGATGTATCATAATCATTTTTAACATATGCCAGTCTGTGAGCATGGCATAGCTCATTTTGTATAATTCTCTCTAAAGCTCATTGAAAAAATATTTTATTACCCCACTAATCAGAGAAGGACAGTGCAACCCAAGGGTCTAAATGGACTTGACAAAAGTCATGAACATAACAATGATAATAATTTTGCTATTTATGGAGATTCTAGTGCACACCAAGCATTAGCACGTTTACCTGACACACGCACATCTCTGCCTATAATATTGCGGTCTGTCTTCTTCTCAAGTTATATTCTAAGGCAGATTATGTTTGTTGGGACTGATTCTTAGAATTTTGATAGGGAGAATCAGGAGGAATGTTAGAGCAGTAGAAAGCAAAAGGAGCCAAATGGAGTTGGGGCTTAGAGGTGAGAACAGTAGGTATTAAAAGGGAAAAAAAGTGTTTCTGAGAAATTTTGAGGGAACTATGGATTCTCTTCATGGAGACTGAAATATACACATTATATATTTCACATATATATATAT
>NW_021876008.1:0-753 GCF_006229205.1 Suricata suricatta
GAAGCTTGAAAAGATGTGAGTTCTTTGTGTGCAACCTTTCATTTATGCATGTGAGAGGGTTATCATTTTTTTTAATATTTTTACATTGTAGTACTTGTTTTGCTTGTTAGTGGTGTTTGCTTATTTAATACATTCTGTCAAGGACCAAAAACAAAAACAAAAACAAAAACAACAGAAAAAAAAAGCCCATCCATCATCAAAGAGAACACATGTTAGAAGAGCAATAGGCCAAGGGCTGGGCTTTGGTGATACCCAATGAGAGAACTGAACAGTAACCAAATCAAGAGTCAAAAAGGAAGCAGCTGGATAGGAAGGACAAAGAAAGACCAGCATCATGGAAGCCAAGGAAAGAAACCATTTTTTAAAAAGCCTGAGTCTTCCATTGTGCAAATGTCCAGAAACTTCAAGGAGAGTAAGAGATTTGAAAGTGTTACTCTAAATCTGCGGGTGACCAGAAGTCAGCAGAATTACACAATGTTTTTTTTGTCAAAATATATTAAAAGTCAGAAGGAAAAGGGTTTGAGATGCTGCAGCAGGTGAATGATGTCATCTCAGGTTTTCAAATTTGCTTAAGCCTATTTAAATCAGTTGGCAACAGACAGAACTCACAAGGAAACCTCTGGCTTTCCCCCTCTACTAACCACTTGGAAATCTGCTATCACAATGACATATTTCTTGTACTAATTGTTTGGTAAATGGTTTTCCCCTAACACAGGGCAAATTAAAGTGGTGAGAAAGTACACATATTTAGTA
>NW_021876009.1:0-753 GCF_006229205.1 Suricata suricatta
TTCATTGCTACAGTGGATGCCTTAGGACAGGAAGCCTTAATTCTCTTGCAGAAACCTCATTGAGAATGGCTATATGGGCAGAGATATTCTTCTCAAGTTACTGAGCCAATTATTAAGGTATTTGTTCATCCAATCATTCTTCCTTTTGCCTATTCATTATTTCATTTAACTAGTAGTTATACCCAGAGATAGACAATCCCGTCTCATAGGTGTTTTAAAAAAATTTTTTAGAATAGAAAGACTAGAGCTATCATTGTTAGAGATTCTACAAATGGTGGAAATGAGAAATCCGGAGAGGCTGAGCAATTTGCCCAAAAGTTTGGGAACTAATCCAAGACGTGGTCAGGGTTAGAGCCAGGTTCCAGAAGGGAACAAGTGTGCCGGGAGAAGACTGCAGTATGGTCTTTCACCACAAAGACAGAAGTATGTGACTCACTGTCACTTACATTTTATTAATACGTATTTCATATTAATTCTCTCAGCCCACTGCTCAAAGGCACAAGGGTGTTACTTCCCCTCTGCGTATAATTCCCTAGAAAGCTGTGTGCCACTGGGAGCTTTCTAACTAGAAGGTGTCGTAGTTCTGGATTTGATTTAATTTGAGCCACGGGAGCATGTAAATCCCAGAAGTTCCTCTTCCAGCTATAAGTCAAAGTACCGGAATGTGAATGCTACCAAATCTCTGGGAAACGAAAGCTCTAGCTTGCCATTTATGCGAACAATCTGTGAAACTACCTGCTTTCCCCAAACACC
>NW_021876010.1:0-753 GCF_006229205.1 Suricata suricatta
ACATACTCAAGAAAATTAAGATTTTTGAAAAGATATTTAACATAATCTTAGTTATGCAACAGAAGAAGAAAAGGGCAAAATTGATTTTTGTCCTAATTTTCAAAGAAGCCAAGTCTTTGTCAGCCTTATTTCTAGGGTCAAGGCTGACAATCTAAATCTATCTGACAAATATTAGCCAAAATTATTTTAATTATCAAGAAAATATTTAAATCAATTTATTTCTATAAATTTCTATAATGAAATGATAGAAAAGGAAATTAAATACACTTAAAATTATTATTGTTTCCTTATCTCTTAATTTTCATATTATGTTTATATTTCTGTGTAGCACACATACACTTGAAAATTATATATGTTCAGTTTGCATAATATGCTTTTACTCATAAGGATTCAATAAACAAGGTTGGAAACCCTTGACATTTGACCTCCTTTAGAGTCAGGAATATGTGTATATCCCTGTGTGTATATGGCATATCCTTATTTTCCCAATGCCCAGCTCTACATACCACGTTATCCAATTCGAAAACATACACTTTTTACTGTAAACTAGTCCCTAAAGATTTTTTTTTCTATTCTCTGGGTGCCTGGGTGCATTTGACTTCAGCTCAGGTTATGAACCCTGTATTGGGCTCTGTGCTGACAGCTCAGAGCCTGAAGCCTATTTCAGATTCTGCATCTCCATAACTTTTTGCTCCTCCCCTCCTGCACTCTGTCTCTCTCTCATAAATAAAAATCTTTTTAAAAAGGTTTTTT
>NW_021876011.1:0-753 GCF_006229205.1 Suricata suricatta
CTCAACACTACAGAAATTTTCTCCTCTCAAAAAAGGAAAAACTCAGATTCACAACTCCTCTCCTTCCAAATCCTTTTTACCAAACTTCTTCTCACTGAATTACCCTGCCTCTATGACTGGTCATCTCCCATAAATCCTTATAGATCCAGCCCCTCAGAGCCCCTTCTCATCACTGACCCTGCTCTGCTTGCTCTCGCGCGCGCGCGCGCGCGCGCACACACACACACACACACACACACACACACACACACACACCCTCACCTCCCTCCCAGGGTCCAGTCCCTCCTCTGCCAAAGGACGGCAAGGTAGGGCCTCCAAGTTTGACAAAGACAGCTCTGTTTCCTCAGACCTGACAGCCCAGTCCCATGACCTGTCCCCACTAACATGCTCCCTCATGGGGCACAGCCTCCTCCAACCCACATCCGGGCTCCCACCAGCAAGGAGGCAGTGGCCAGAGCCACAACACCCCAAGCCTCTGGAAGCCAGTCACACAGAAAAAACTTACAATGCCCAAAGAAACACTTTCTCCGAGTCTGCACTGGGGAGCTTTGTAAGGCACACTTACTTCTCAGTACAGTCCAGGCTGGGTACTTTGTCCTCTCCTTGGGTCCTGGGACCAACAATCATCCTTAGATTTAAGTCAGCATCTATTTCATTGGCACCCACTCGTCACTACCGGTTAGTTTGTGACTTTTCAGTTTCCACATCTTCCCAGAAGCACACAAACCCTCTAGGAGTCAGAGAGAGCATGTA
>NW_021876012.1:0-753 GCF_006229205.1 Suricata suricatta
CCCTCTGCCGCGCCCCTCACCGGGGGGATGTGCAGCGGCCTCACGTGAGGGAACGGTTCAGGAGATGACACCTGTGTCCCTGCCTGTCCCCTCCCGCCTCAAAGTGTGGCCCCACCCAGGAAACGGAGTCAGGCCTGCCTGGTGGGCCGTGGAGAGTTCGGAGCCCAGCTGACAGGCAGGGTGGGCGTGGAGGTGCTGGGTGGCGCCGGGGCAGGGGAGGAGGAGGCGAGGCTGGGTCGGGGAGTGTGTTGCCATCGACACGCACCCAGGACTCGGGACTCAGGCTTCTGGGGCGGCTCTTTGCAGCCTCTCGAGGAGCAAGAGTGATGATAGTGAGGAGCCGCCAGGCCGGAGCTCCCTGCTGGGGGGGGGGGGGGGGGGTCAGGTGGCGCCTGTCCTCACGGCTGGGGCTGCAGGGACACGGTGCTGTGAGATCACCGGACCAGAGCGGTGCAAGCAGGCGGGCGCCGAGCCCTTGGAGGTGAAGTGGACGGAACCACGTCCCGGGCACCGGGGCCAGCCGAGATCAGTGTGGGCCGCAGGGACCCCGCCCCGTGCTGGCTGACGGTCCCGGTGCTCCTGGAGGGGGCAGACGTCTGGGCGGCTGGGCAGGCGCTGCTTGACATCTACCCTAAGCTAAAGAATGAAGATCATGTGTCGTCAGCCGTGGACTGACGTCAGCCTCCATCGCTGGAAAACGATGGCCTCTCCCCAGGTTCCGGATCTTAGTTTAGACCCGGATCCTGTTTCTGA
>NW_021876013.1:0-753 GCF_006229205.1 Suricata suricatta
TTCTCTTTTCTCCTCCCCCTCCCTCCCCATCCACCCCCCCTCCCCCACTTCCCTTGCACACACCAGTAGCTCACAAAGGGGAACACTTTCGATCACACTATGACAGTTAGATTCCTGATAAACGGAAGTTTCCTTGTGGGAGCAACATTGAAATACATCCATTTAAAGTGTTATCACAAAATTCACAGTGATTTTTTTTTAATAGTATTGATCACCAGAAAGTACAATTGAGAAAGTTAATTTATATCATTTTCTAAGACTGAATGGAGCTAGGGGCAGTAGCTCACATTGGTCCCCATTTGTCAACCAAGCGACGAAGGTTGTTGGGGGTGAAACTTGGGCCTGGGGTCTCTGTGACACTCAGCCCGGAGACAGAAGCATTCTTGAGTTTCTCCTTTCACCAAGGGACACTCTCCTGAGTTCGAGTCAAATTCCTCTGACTGTATCTTCTGGTCCCTGAAAAGTTTAATGCCATCACTTGAAAGGAAATGCTTAGTATTATTATTATTATTCTCAGATTGGTCCCCAAGGAAGAGAAAGAAATGTTCCTGAGCCAAATGTTTATCCAGTCAAGATGAGGAAACTCCAGCCGCATAGGGGAGAAATCTAGTTCTTGCCAAGGGGACAGGCAGTGGCTACAAAACAAATGAGACGTTGCAATGCTTACATCACAGATTAAAGTAGAATCCTCTCCTTCAACCTCCCCAACTTCCCACTCTTAGCCACATTTAGTCCAATGTTAGCTAATCTATC
>NW_021876014.1:0-753 GCF_006229205.1 Suricata suricatta
TAAATAATGAAATTATCAACACATAAAAATGAAATTGAAAAGATTTTATTTCTTTAACTGTCAGAATTACAGCAGCTTACATGACAGCTTATATTCTCATTTGTTTTTTTTTAACTTTTTCTTTTTCTGAGAAAGAGAGAGAAAGATAGAGAGAATGGGCAGGGGAAAGGCAGAGAGAGAGGGAGAAAGAGAATCCCAATCAAGCTCCATGCTATCAGTATGGAGCCTGATGCAGGGCTCAATCTCACAAATGGTGATATCATAACCTGAGCCAAAACCAAACATGGGCCACTTAACTGACTGAGCCACCCAGCTGTCCACCCATAATTCTCAAATTCTGCTTCTCTTCTGCTTTCTACTATTGCCTAAGATCCACAATTTTTGTTCTTGTAGGTATAGCTTCAGTATTTATACAATTTTATATAAAGTAGCAATATTGTTTCTGAATAAAGACTTACTTCAGATTCCTTGTATTTCAGGATCTATTTAACATCAATATTTTAATAAATGTACAAGCAAAGGACATACTTCAGCTTAGTTAAAGGACAACAAGGTAGCTTGTGTGTGAGGTGCTGTCATTACCATGTTACAGATGAGAAGCTGTAATCCAGCACATTTTTTAAAATCAAGAGACTATAGATGCTGGCGAGGGTGTGGAGAGAGTGTAGGCACCCTCCTACACTGTTGGTGGGAGTGTAAACTGGTGCAGCCACTCTGGAAAACAGTGTGGAGGTTCCTCAAAAAACTATCCAT
>NW_021876015.1:0-1565 GCF_006229205.1 Suricata suricatta
GATTTTCTTCCATGTGTCCCCAGGTTGAGGGGGAGGTTCTGGTTCTAGTACAAGACAATTGAAGGCAATTAAGGAAATGAAAGGAAATTAAAATTGCTTGGGTCCTGTCATTCATCGGTGACTACTGTCATCATTTTGGAATGCTTTTGTAGCTTAGGAGTACATTAAATGTATAACGGTCGTATAAAGGAATGCACTTTTTTCAAGTTTAGCATCAGTTTTTTCTCCCAAAACATTTTTCCTCTGCTATTTGGGCTTTCCCTCTGTCTAAAACTTTTTCAAAAATGTCTTATTGATTGGATATGTCCAAGAAGTATTATAACGTATTTGTTCAACACTTCAGTTTTTCTCCACTTATTTTCCTATTACACATAACGTTTCAGCGGGATTCTTGTATGTCAGTCTCTGCATGAATGACTGTGTTCATAAGACGGATTCCAAGAGGCAGATATATGACCCTGAGTTGCTCTCCAGAAACTGGGCCTGGAGTCTGGCGCCGGCAGAATGCTGGTTTCCCCACATCCCTGTCATGGCTCGATCTGTTTTCTGCCGCAAGAAAAAACTCCGTTTGCACGAGCAAAGAATTTAGAACCACTAGAATAAGAATTTTGTGCTTTGCTGGCCTTGTTTCAAATCAGAGAAGCAAAGTGCTGGGGCAGTCGGTCAGTTGGGGTGAGTGAGGAGCAGAGAGGGGCAGCGGAGTATGGTCTGGGGAAAATACGTTCTGTCACGTAAATGGCTCATCTGTTGGCACTGGTGCTGCAACGCAGCAGTTTCCAGCAAGCACACCGAGCTGCGTGGAGGTTGCAGATCGAGGCAAGGCTCAGATGGCTGAATGGCGGCCTCCTATTCTGTCTGCTCATTTTTGTCACTGTCCCAATTGACTGAGAAGCTCTGGGCTGGGCCGGCCTTCGAGTCGAGCATCCTCTTGGTCTGCTTGTCCACCGACTCCTCTTGAGACACGGGTGGGATGGGGCCGTACACACAGTGCTTCTCCCAGACCAGAACGGGAGCGGTGGCTGATGGAGGACGTGGCGGTGCCCACAACCATCTCCGCTTGTCTGTGCTCCTGTCCTTGTCAGCTGGGCTCTCGTCGAACTGAGTGGGGTACAATTCAGCTGTGTCATCAATGGAGAGGACGCTGCAGGAAGACTTCTCCTCCTCCTTCGAGGCCTATCTGGCTGGCAGACAGTCCTGATGTGGGCCACATCAGGCAGGGGAGAGTCGTGCCATTTGACAGAACTCGAGAGAGCATGCTTTTCATGCCTCATGACACTTCCGCGAGCTCATACAAACACTGAGGCCAAAACGGCCCACTTGCTGATTGGGTGAGACACACAGGTGGCCGACGCTCTGCCGCTATTATCTGCTGTGACTGCAGTGACCACCCGGGGAAAACGGAATTAAAACGAAACCCTCTGTGTGCGGGCACTATGCTATGCCCCGACCCACATTATCATGTGTAATTCTCAGAACAGCCAGGTGAGCTGGGTGGTCTCATTATTACACCGTTTCTAGGTAGAGAATGGAGGCTCAGAGAGGCCCAATCTCTTTGATTCAAGCAC
>NW_021876016.1:0-753 GCF_006229205.1 Suricata suricatta
TTAAGGGATGGGTGGGGTAGCAGGATTCTCGCACAGAGTCATGTCACCAAGGCTTTTCTTTCCAGGAAGCGACTTTATTCGTGCTGGCGCCGCTCAGTTGGGTTCATACCCAAAGAACTGAGGCCCAAACATTGTGTGGTGTAGTTTTTTAAATATATTTTTTGTTTCTTTGTCTCCCATATATGGTAACACACAAACATGCAGTCTGATTTAGTGGGCTCATGTTACAAAGTCATTAGGGATGTTGCCATGTATGTATGTAACTGGGTTGCCTTGAGTTTTTTTGCTTTTTTGTTTTTTTGGTTTTTTTGGTTCCCTGTGGAGGGGACCATACCACAGTGTCTTGAGAAATACTCTCTGGGAATGGTCTCTCCAGATAGTCTAAAGCTAGTTCACACATTTTGCAGATTTGGTAAGGGGATGTAGTTCTCAGAATTTCATCTCTTACCATACAGAAGATCACATTATTAGATCTTGGGATTTTACAGTCCTTCTAAAGATTGATTTAAAAAAATTTTTTTTAATTTATTTTTGAGAGAGAGCGACAGAGCATGAGTTGGGGAGGAACAGAGAGAGAGAGGGAGACACAGAATCCGAAGCAGGCTCCAGGCTCCGAGCCCAATGTTCGAACCTAGAAACTGTGAGATGATGACCTGAGTCAAAGACGCTTAACTGACTGACCCACTCAGGCACCCCCTAAAGATTGATTTTTAACATAGACCATTATAGTGGTTAGAATTTGCTAGATCTGGC
>NW_021876017.1:0-753 GCF_006229205.1 Suricata suricatta
AGATATATATTTCTCTTAGCGGTACACTTTAGGAAAAGCTCCAAATAGGCTTATAACTCTGAATAAAATCAAGAATATATAGCATGTGTGTGTGTGTATATATATATGTATATATATTTACATTTATCTGGAAGGCAGCAAATTGTAATAAAGTTTCTCAAACAGAACTCCAGTGTATGCTACATTTGAGAAATTGGGGTATGCAATGTGTAATTTACTGCCCTTTGTAAATGGCTTAGTTTACATGTTGTGTTTATATGCTTGCATATATAATAAAAATATTTTTCAATAAAAGAAAAACTTGTTACTCGATAATTCATATCTTAGGTTTCTGGTTAAATGTGAGATTGAGATTACATTTCAGAGTTATAGATATTGTAGAACTGCCAAAATGTGCTCACATAGTATAAAGCATGTGATGAATATTCAAAAATGCTTCTTGTATCACTTTATAGTAAATGTGATTAAGTATTGCTGAAACAAAAATCACCAACATAAGAGGACATTTGGTCAGTGCAGAATGTGTAAATATTTTGATTACTGCATTAATGCTGTTGGCAAAATTATAATATCACCAAGTATGAAGAAGCATACTTGGAAAAACAGTTGAGTTTCCACTGATAAAATTCCTTCTCAAAATACACATTTTTCTGTCAATGTTAATCAGGATCTTGGTTAATAGCTTAATTGTATGGATCAGAACTTCAACCACAGATGTCACATACTGAACAACACCAATATTTATTTTATGTA
>NW_021876018.1:0-753 GCF_006229205.1 Suricata suricatta
AATTCATTCATACAGTTAACCAACTGAGCCACCCAGGTGCCCCAAGATCTTCATGTTCTTGTTATCTTAAGTATCTTTATCATAAATAATACTGAAAAATGACATTAGAATTGCATTAGGACATTTCTATACTGACACTATTAAATTTAATATATTGAGTATCAGTCGAGGAAGTTTCTAGCTATCAAAATTTCATTTTACATATATCTCCAGCTATAGGTAAAGACAACCAAATTAGATCTAATTTTGTGTTAAATAAACTGTCTCCTACCTTAGAAAAAATTAATTTAAATCAAATGCTAAATTTTAACTTTTATAAATGAGGGTTTTATTATATAATCATCAGTTTTTCATCTTTTTTATATTGTTATGGTTAGAATGAGGGGGAAAAAAGGTGGTCAAGAAAAGGTAACACGGTTTTGTAAGCCACATTGAGGAGTTTGAACTTAAACTTTAAACTAAAGGTAATGGGCAGTGATTTAAATAGAGAATTATTTGTTACATCGTGATTTTCAATAGTTTATATCAGCATCAGGATTGCATGAAAGGTTCAAGATTAAATGTGAGAAGAACCACTAGTTCAGAAAAAAAGATGGTGTTAAACGAACAAAAGAAACACGTACTTAGGGATAGAAAGAAGTCAATTTGATAATTTGTTTGGTTCCTACAAGGAACAAAAAGTGAAATCTGACTACCAGTTTTCAAGTTCAAGCATCTGATTAGATGGGAGTCATTTAACAGAAAAGAAGGGGC
>NW_021876019.1:0-753 GCF_006229205.1 Suricata suricatta
CAGGTGTGCCCAGCAGGCATTTGGGGCGGTGGGCTGGCCAGGCCTGGGAGGGCCCTGCGGTCTCTGTCTGTGAAGAGTGGTAGGCCTGAGCGGGGCCGGGCAGCCTCAGTGCGGTGTGTGCATGTCGGGAAGTGTGGGGACACACTGGGGACAGGCTGGGTTCGGGGCTCACCAGGTGTGTTCTGGAGTGCCTCTGCCCCGCCCCGCCCCGCCCTGCTGCCCATGGACCCTGGGTCCTCTGTTGCCTGCTGCTGGGGGCGGAAGCTTCCTCCCTGCCCCCTCCGGAGAAGTCTTCGGGCTCAGTGTGACAACACACGTGCGCACCCTCGGGCCTCCCCTGTTTATACCTCCTCTAGGCAATTATCAAGTGCCTCCCTGTGTCCGGCGTGCACCACAGTCATGGAGGTCAGCTGCCTTGTGGCCGTTAGCCTAGTGGGCCATTGGGTGCACAGCCACCGGCAGGTGGGCCTGGGGGTGTGATGGGGTGGGCGGGGCAGATGGGACAGCGGACGTGGTCAGGGCCAAAGGGCTGGGACTGGGTTAGGTTGGACTGGATGGTTCCGTGTGGGTCCCGGGGCCCCATCGCTGAGACCTTCCGTGCTCACAGGCCTCCGGAAGCCTCTGCACCCACTTAGCAGTGCTGCAGCAGCTGATGGCTGGGCGCAGTGAGGCAGGACCGCACACCGGGGCCGCGTGGCAGGCTCGTGCCCTGGCGTGGCTGCAGACTGGGGAGCTGCAGGGAGCCCTGGGTGC
>NW_021876020.1:0-753 GCF_006229205.1 Suricata suricatta
TGAAACTCACTGTTCTGTGTAACTTTGTTTGAATTAACTAGTTCACTCAATGCCTGTCTGAACCGGCCTTCCCTGTATGTACTGCACTGACTCTTTCAAAAAACTCACCTTCAATCTACAATTAGGGACTTCCTGCAATCCTGTTCTTATCTGAAAAACAAAACAGAAATAAAAACAGCAATCTGAAAATAAAGGCTTCTTTTGGAATGCACTGCCTAAGCTATACTCAGCAGTAATTCAGGATGCAGTAACGGAAAATGCAAATGAATACAATTATCTTAATCATTAGATAAACTTAGTTCTAGTTTTCTTAGAGTTATCTGCTAGGCTATCCATTGATATACTACAGAGTCTTATTGATAAAATGAAGAACCCTTTCATTTTAGAAACGTAAATTTACTGAGTAGTAGACACATAATTGACTTTACAGTGGAAAGAATAGGAGAGGAGAAAAAATACTAAACTTTAAGAGATTAAGGAAGATGACATTTAAATTGATGCTAAGGGGAGAAAAGGGATTTCTAAAATATTTTTTTAAAGATAGCAGTGAATATACTTAAGGGGCATCTGGGTGGCTCAGTCATTTAAGCCTCTGACTTCAGCTCAGGTCCTGATCTCAGGGTTCATGGATTGGTCCCTGCTCCTGCTCTGGGCAGACAGCTCAGAGTCTAGGGCCTGCTTCAGATTCTGTGTCTCCCTCTCTCTCTGTCCGTCCCTCACCTGCACTCTGTCTCTCTCTGTCTGCCAAAAAAA
>NW_021876022.1:0-753 GCF_006229205.1 Suricata suricatta
AGGATGGAGCATCTGCTCAGTGCTGCTGTAAGTGAGCCAGGGGACCCTCAGGGAATATAGAATGGGAAGGATTTGGACAACTGGATGATGGGTGGGATCATTGCTCAGACAAGGAGCTGGTTGTGGATTTGGGATGGATTTTGTTTTTGAAACTTCGAGAATGTTGTTCCAGAGGAAAATTGTTGGACGCTTAGCTGACTGAGCCACCTGGCACCCCAATTATCAACTGATTCTAATCAAAACTGATACTGACTTCATTAAAGTTGAGGCACTCATTAGCATCTTCACAATATAAAAATGAAAATGTACAAGTAAAATTTGGGAGTGTTAAAGTTAGGGTTACAGGTGATCAAAAATTGAAACATAACTCAACAGTATGGATACAGTTTATTCGATTATAAAATGTGATGTACTTTTGTTTATCAGAATAACCTATGACTTCACCATCAAGCTAGACTAACAGCCTTCTGTTGTCATTCATTTAGATATATTTGTAGAATGTGCAAGAAGAATAATATCTTTGTTTGAATTCTTGTAATAGACACATAATTATACCCTTGACAAGTAGAAGAATGACTTAGTATATTCCTCTGCCTCCTTTAAGAATGCCTCTTAGAGTTTTTCTTTCGGCTTTAGGGTGGAGCCACTTGAGTCTGGGCATCCTTGGAAGCAAAATCACTTAGAAATTAATATTTTGTGCTATGAGAAGAAATATTTCACAAGAACCAAAATCTTGAATGTTTCCTCTTAACT
>NW_021876023.1:0-753 GCF_006229205.1 Suricata suricatta
GAGATTGTGCCCTGTGTGGTCTCTTCCCGGGGAGCACCAGGCTTATCCCGCTCAACAAGAGTCAGTCACGTCACATCACTGCTCAGAACTCTCCAGGGGTCCCCCTCCCTCCAGATAAACAGACAGTCCTTGTAGTGGCCTCTGTGGCCCTGATGACCAAGTCCACCCCAACACTCTCTCCCCTCTGTTTGCTGCCTCAGGGCCTTTGCCTTAGCTGGGAGCTCCCTCGGTCTGCAATAGCAAATTAGTGAATAGGAGGGTACTTTGGGGGAACCAGTAGATTGCACCCTAACACCGGGAGAGGTGATGCCAGCCTGTGAGGTGGAGCCCCAGTAGCCAACAGCCATTTGAGACACTGGGAGAAGAGGGCATTTAGAGATTTGGGACAGTAAGCTATAGAGTCGGTGATGACTGTCCTTGCACCCTTTGCCAATCATAACATGGATATAACTTTAGATGTCACAGTTTTGAAGGTGAGGGACAACGCAGAGCACAGCTAATCACAGGTATTTCCTGAGATAAATTATATTTTTCTTTGAAATTCATGGCAGATGTGATTTTTGGCAGCCAATTTACCGTTTCCAGGGTTTTATTTTGCTGGATCGGCTTGCAGTCTCTGAGGGCTTTTCACCAGGCAACGGGAGGGCACAGTTTAGAACACAGTCGGGAGCAGAGAGAGGCCAGGCTGGGGGTCTAATATCCATGCAAATACTCCAAGGCCACTACCCAACGGCGCTACTAAAAACAGCCAAC
>NW_021876024.1:0-753 GCF_006229205.1 Suricata suricatta
TTAAGGGATGGGTGGGGTAGCAGGATTCTCGCACAGAGTCATGTCACCAAGGCTTTTCTTTCCAGGAAGCGACTTTATTCGTGCTGGCACCGCTCAGTTGGGTTCATACCCAAAGAACTGAGGCCCAAACATTGTGTGGTGTAGTTTTTTAAATATATTTTTTGCTTCTTGGTCTCCCATATATGGTAACACACAAACATGCAGTCTGATTTAGTGGGCTCATGTTACAAAGTCATTAGGGATGTTGCCATGTATGTATGTAACTGGGTTGCCTTGAGTTTTTTTGCTTTTTTGTTTTTTTGGTTTTTTTGGTTCCCTGTGGAGGGGACCATACCACAGTGTCTTGAGAAATACTCTCTGGGAATGGTCTCTCCAGATAGTCTAAAGCTAGTTCACACATTTTGCAGATTTGGTAAGGGGATGTAGTTCTCAGAATTTCATCTCTTACCATACAGAAGATCACATTATTAGATCTTGGGATTTTACAGTCCTTCTAAAGATTGATTTAAAAAAATTTTTTTTAATTTATTTTTGAGTGAGAGCGACAGAGCATTAGTTGGGGAGGAACAGAGAGAGAGAGGGAGACACAGAATCCGAAGCAGGCTCCAGGCTCCGAGCCCAATGTTCGAACCTAGAAACTGTGAGATGATGACCTGAGTCAAAGACGCTTAACTGACTGACCCACTCAGGCACCCCCTAAAGATTGATTTTTAACATAGACCATTATAGTGGTTAGAATTTGCTAGATCTGGC
>NW_021876025.1:0-753 GCF_006229205.1 Suricata suricatta
ATTAAGTCATCAATTATGCTTGCGTGCGCTGTAACAGCTGGTAATTAACTGTCGCATTATTAGAAAAGGATGAAGCAAAGTGTGTCCATTTAGAGCCACTTGGAGTGTGACTGGGCTGTTGGCAATAGAGACCGAGGAGAATCCACGGGTGGAATTTGGATTCATCCAAGTTTTGAATCTTCGTCTCGGTAGCTACTGAAAATTTCTCAAGGGGTCATTATAACAATTGCTGTTATTTGGGGCCCAAATAATAATTGTTCTAATAGAGATGTTTTGTGAGTTTTTTGCATTTTTTAAAAATCCCTCATAATCTGATATTTTACATATAAGATCCCAAGGATGGCCTACAACTCACTTTCTTTGTAAGAGAGTCTGGTGTGGAGGTAGCTTGATCGAGTGTCCGGTGAGACATTCTTTTTATGATAACGGGGGTCTGATTTGAAAGCCTCATTAGAGTGCACGTCTTAGACCTGGAAGGCTGGTTGAGTCCGTGATCTTCAGATAAGCAAGTTTTATTGCCTATTTTATTTTTTTCATGTTTTGAAATGTATTTTGAGAGAGAGAGCAAGGGGAGGGGCAGAGAGAGAATCCTGAGCAGAACACTCGCGATGAGCCCGCAGAGCGGGAATCTGGATATGGTGACCTGAGGTGAAATCGAGTGGCTTGCTTCACTAACTGAGCCACCCAGGCACTCCTGTCCGCCCATTTTATAGATGCAACAGGGAAGGCGAGGGGAAGTTAAGGGTGTTCCCC
>NW_021876026.1:0-1565 GCF_006229205.1 Suricata suricatta
GATTGGAGGTAAGGAAAGAAAAGGCTTAATTAATCGGAATGTGCCAGCAATAATTGAACTCAAAGTCTTAATTCTCCTGTCGGAGTTTCTTTTGTGTTTTTCTTTTTTAAGTTTATTTACTTTGAGGGAGAGCGCAGGCACAAATAGGAGGAGCAGAGAGAGAGAGAGAGAGAGAGAGAGAGAGAGAGAGAGAGAGAGGGGAGAGAGGAGAGAGAGGAGCTCAAGTTCTGGTGTAGGGCTCAAAGCCAGAAACCGTGAGATCATGACTTGAGCCAAAATCAAGAGTCGGAATCTTAACCGATTGAGCCCCCCAGGTGCCCCTCAAGGGGTAGTTTCTTAAATTATGTCCAAGACGAGGAGTCAAGTTGTGGAACCATACCGCTTCAGAAATATGTTCGTGTCTTTCCCACGTGCCTTATTGAATGTCTGCTTGGCCATGCCGTAAACAATTGCCTTTGCAAGCTGCCAGACTTGGTGTGATTGGAAAGAATACACAATTAAATTATCTTTAGACTTACTTTGAACATATTTTCAATCTTGAAAAAACTCACGGGTCACCATTTGGCCACAGAAGTGGTCCAATATAACCATACTCTCAAGTGCAATTTCTAAATCTCCGTATTCTGTTTTCAGTGTGAAATATGATTTGGCCAAAGAGGTCAACATTCAGGCCTACACCAAGACGAAATGATCCAAACCCTTTCCAGCTAGTTGGGCCTGTGGCTGTAAGTACTTGAACATTTGATGTTTTTTATGAGTGCAAATGTAGTTTTGTGAAAGCGTTGCACTCGTACCGATACAGTGATAAGGGTTTTCCGTGCTGATAAGGAGCATTTATCCAGGAGCATCACATACTGGTATTTCTCGGATGAATGCGGTTATGTTCCCGGAAAACGCATCTGATGACCTTCTTACGCATTTGAACAACAGATTGCATGCTTCCATCCCAACATAGATTAAAATAGCTTCCAGAGCCGTTGTGGGTAACTCTTCTCGTGGAGGACCCGCTCTGTGGGAAGAGTAATTTTATGAAGAGTATGTATGCTGAGTAGTATTGGAGAAATGTCTTTAGACTTTTGTTGTTGTCGTCATGGGACCGTTTTAGAAGTTCCTTTTTGATGTGACCTCTTCTCTACACTTAACTGTGGAGAGAGTCTGTTCTGCCCGTCTTTGGTGGGTCTTTTTCTGGGTTATTTACACTTCCTGGGTGTTATCTAGGTGTCTGTGGGGGACCAGGTGAGCTTAGGCTCTTCCTAGTCGCCATCTTCCCCGGAAGTGAAATGTTTTTAGATTTACTGATGATCAAATGTAACTATGTATTCTGTGCATTTATATTACGGACATGTATTGATAACACAACTTTATTTGTGTGCGCCCATACACACAGCCCTCGGCCCAGCAGCCCAGTGTTGGACAACCTCAACGAGAGGAGCCACCAACTGAGCTTCAGGATCGTGCGCCTGATCAGGAGAAAAAAGGGAAAGGAGCACCTGTGGTTCAAGGTAAAGGCAAAGGGAAGACAAAGCCCTCGTGTGTGTGTGTGTGTGTGTGTGTGTGTGTGTGTG
>NW_021876027.1:0-753 GCF_006229205.1 Suricata suricatta
TCTTTTTTTAATATCTGTCACTTAATGAAAAGCTAAAGCTTTTAAATTATTGCACTTAGCCTGAAGTGTAATGAAATGAAGTGTTGTCACTCAAACAGAAAGAATAATCAAAACCTATTAGACAATTAACATCTTTGGTTTTTGCCCCACTCTGTACTCCATCATTATGACACCGATATCTTTATCTCTGAGTGGACTTGTAGTAGAAGCTCAGTCGAGGAAGCTGGCAAACTCTGCTGGATTTTTTTTTCACAAATCATGAACTGCAGAAGGCCTATGTGCAGTTCTTATTGTCTATAATGTATAGTTTTAACTTCTTGCCTACTCTTCCTTAGAAGACTGACAGAAATACCTGGAGGGGTTTGGTGTTTTATTCATGTAGAAGTGCTAGATCTAGTTCTTGATGACATCTCTGTATAGTATTGTATTTGTCTAGCAGGATCCTTGCACAGGTCTAGAAGGAGGAATGATCATTTTGAAGAACAGATTTTAAAACAGAGTAAAGTAGAGATCTGGTACTCTGATTTGTATTGTAAGAGTAGAGAACTTGCACCAAAGACACATGAATACCTAAATTTGTCTTCATTTATCAAAATAATGAAATGATGGGATACCCTCTAATTTTTGTATATGGCGATTTTTTATTAAAGAAAAAAATGTGAGAGTTAAAGTAATTGACCAAATATAAATAAGTAACCTAAAATTAAAAACAACATATTTTGGTCTAATTACATAGATGTCAATATGTTTTTT
>NW_021876028.1:0-753 GCF_006229205.1 Suricata suricatta
CCCAACTCTGTAGAACTAAAATCATTATCTTTTCCCTAAACTGATTCCTGGTCCTATTTCTCATGTCTCAGTTGTAATAGTTTTCATTTAACCTTCTTCTTTATGAACGAAAACGCTAGCATAATGGAGCAATATCTATGACATAGAGAGGGTAGAGTAAATGAGATTACTGTCTGCAACTACAGTTTTCAAGTCCTGACTGTCCATCCCTGGGAGACGATTGTACTTCCCCGCCTTACTGACACCAGGTCTGACCATGCAACTTGCTCTCGCCAATGAAATGCCAGTGCCACTTCCTAGCAGGCACTACAGAACCAGAACACAGTTTGTCGTGCCATTTTTGCCCTATGCAGGACAAGCAGTAATATTCCAGATGTTCCATCAGCTTAGTGGTAGCATGAAAATTAAGCTAATCTGCCATGAAATAGTAGTGTGACTGAAAATAAAGCTTTAAAACTCTAGTCATTGAATTTTGGGACTCATTCATTAACATAATACATCCTAGCCTCTACTGACTAAGCTCCAACTGGAGAAGTTTTACCCAGAGAACTTTATATCCATCTGTGTAATTAATAATGTGTAAAGGCAACAAAAAGATGTCGTCAGATATGCAAGTCCTATCAGACAGTCTTTATGTGATTTTTTAAAATAAGCACCTTAAATATTTCTCCAAGGAGTGAAATACGAGGTAAAGCTAGGCACTAATGGAAAATGAGTATTTAAAATGACTGACTGCCAGCACTGAAACTTGGT
>NW_021876029.1:0-753 GCF_006229205.1 Suricata suricatta
TAGTCTTTATTTTGGGCGGATATTAAATACCAGCGCTGATTATCAGTTAAGACCTTGACTGCTTTGGGGCGACCATGCCATGTTGACCCCGCGAGGAACATGTTGAGTTCTCTCTTCCAAATGGCGTGGACTTGGACCTGAACTTAGCTCACTCAGAACTGATAGCAAGTCTTAGAAACCAATGAAAAGAAGGGAATCTGGAAAATACCTCAGCGCCGGTACCCCAGTCCCTGCCCTGAACATCCTCACTTTTAGGAGACTTTTCCTAACGATTCTGACTCTCATGCAGGCATTTAGGGTCCAAATCTAAATAGCCATCAAAATCCAAAGGTCACATAACTTAAGTCTCCACTCAATTCCAATGCAGAGTCAGAGAGAAAACAAAGATGAAATCCACCGTTAGTGATGCTTCATTCCTAACAGGTTTCTCTACAAAGTGATAGACCAGTTGTGGTCAGTATGAAAATGGTTGTGTCTCAGATGCCTGCTCCTTGAGGAAATATTGACCCGAGAAATCCAGGCTAGTGGTTTTCTGGCTATTTTATATGGGACCACCGTGAGCTGGTGAATAAGGAGCTGCTCTTCCAACAACAGCATGGTCTGATTCTGCCAGAGAGGAGATGATGGGGAGGGGAAGCTCGGACAGGGGCAGAGGGGTGGTCTTCCATTCTGGGAGAGGGAGGTGTGCCCCAGATTAGACTAAGGTCTTGTTCGTTTGGTTTTTTGTTTTTGTTTATTATTTCTTTTAAGTTT
>NW_021876030.1:0-753 GCF_006229205.1 Suricata suricatta
GCCTGGGTAGCCCATTCAGGTAAGCGTCCAACTTTTGGTTTGGGCTCGGGCCATGATCTCAGGGTTTTGTGGGTCAGAGGCAGAGCCTGCTTGGGAGTCTCCGTCTCCTTCTCTTTCTGCCCCCTCCCCCACTCACACTGTCTGTCTCTTTCAAAATAAATAAACTTAAAAAAGACCCTAATAGTCAAATAATAATAATAATAATAATAATAAAATCAAGGCATGGCATATTCTTTTGGTAATTCAGGACAAGTGGACCACATATATACGATGCTTCATCTTATGAGAGCTTTAATTTTTAAATATATCTTAGATACGTGATTAGTGCAATATTCCGTTTGCTAATAATACAATACAGTGACCATTTGTGTTCATACAGAGCTCCATCGGTGTGTCACACCCACATGTTGTGGAAGTCTCTCTGACACCCTGGGAAGTAGGTAAGGCAGAGTGTCCAAATCGAGGCCCAGGGAGGTTCCTAGAAGTCGCTGAGCTCATTAGTGTTGCTGGTAGAATTAGGAGTCCAGACTCCCAGGCCCCCTCCAAACACGCTTTTCATGGAATCATGTGGCCTTAAGCGAATTGCTGAAAGGCTTGGTGTGAGTCCCAGAACATTGTTCTTCCCCTGGGGGTGGATATAGACCCTGGGGTAATTGAAGCAAGTTTCTCTGTTCTGTGCTTATTTGTTCCCTTCATTCAAACACTTCAGAGTATTTCCCAGACTCATTAGTCACCTTTGGCTTTTGGGGTTTG
>NW_021876031.1:0-753 GCF_006229205.1 Suricata suricatta
AAAAAAAAAAAGAAAATACGGTTTAAAAAAACTGGTCCAGAGGCTGTTGGGACTTAACTCAGTGGGTGTTTATGCCTATGCAGATGATATCCTGACGTTCACTTAAAAAAAAAAAGGCTCCAAGGTTTCGTGGGGCTGGAGGCGGACGTGTGTTCTGCGCTGGGGCGGTGAGGGTGCTGGGGCCCCGGGGTGCTGGGCCTGGACCCCCAGACGGCCAGGAGGGGCCGCTGGTGGTCCGATGCCAGCCTCGTCCGCCGGTGGAGGTGCACCCGTCACAGGGAGGTGCTGACGGCAGGAAGGCTGACTGTAGTCACACTGTGGAGGCTCACGGAGGAGGCCTGCCCTCACAGGAGAGGGCTCATGGGGGGTGAGCGGGGAGTAAGTAACCCCCCTTAAGGGCCAGTGAGGTGAATGTCACCTGATGCTCTGCCCGGATTACCAGAGGGGATGACGGTGTCCAGGGGCCCCCGCCCCAGAGGGCCCTGCCTGGGGGGCGCGCTGATGCCCGTGTTTGTTGCCTGAGTGTGTTTCCGCAGAAGCCTGTGTGAGGGCCGCAGACGGGCGTTCTCAGGTGGTGCTGAATGAGGGACCAGGCCGCTGAGCTGACGGACAGACAGACGGACAGAGAGGAAGACGGAAGGAGGGGATTGCAGTCAAGTGCTTGGGCTTCCTCCACGGAGGACCCCACCCCCACCCCCATGCTCGGTGGCACAGGCGCTGGGCCCGCTTTCCCTCGGTGGCTTTGGCAGTGAC
>NW_021876032.1:0-753 GCF_006229205.1 Suricata suricatta
GTATGGAGTTTCCCAAAAAAATTAAAAATAAAATTACTATATGATCCAGCAATCCCACTTCTGGGTATATGTCCCAAAGGATTTCATTTACAATTTACCATCAATTACAAAACGGGATCTCAAAGAGATATTTGCACACTCATGTTCCTTGCAGCATTGTTCACAGTAGCCAAGAGATGAATATAACCCAAATGTTCATTGATGGATTAATGGAGAAACAAAATGTGGTATATACCTACAATGGAATATTGTTCTACTTATAAAACAAAGGAAATAATCATGTGCTAAAACATAGATGAACCTCGAGGACCTTACACCAAGGAGAATAAGCCAGTCACAAAAAGACAAGTACTAAATGATTCCCCTTGCAATGAGATAATAAAGGAATCAAATTTTAGAGACAGAAGGGAGGGTCGCAGCTCCCAGTGGCTGAAAGGATGGGGAAAATAGGAGATGTTCAACTGTTTTGCAACATAAAAAGTTACAGAATAGAATATCAGAATAATATATACGTAGTTAACACTACTGTATTCTGCATTTAAAAATGGTGGAGATGGTTAAAAAAAAAAAGAGTGATTTGAGTCATGTTAGGTCACTAAGTCTACTGCTGTGTTCAAAATTTAGGGATGGTAAGAGTGGAAAGTTGGAATGTTGGAAGAGATTTAATTAACACAGGTCATAACTGTGGATTTCACTTAGAATGTCTGATGTTGTTGATGGTGGTAGTAATCACCAAGATAATCCAATAAGAGA
>NW_021876033.1:0-753 GCF_006229205.1 Suricata suricatta
CACTCACCGTGAAAGGAGCCTGCAGCGCTACCTCCCCCTCATCTGTGATGATGTGAGCTTGGCAGGGAATGTCTGCCTATTTTGCTGTGGTTTCTTCTGCCTCCTGCCCCTAACTCTATTGATGAGCAACTCCCCCCGGTTGGCTACTAGGCTCCATGGGGGTCTCTGCTCTCTAGACCAGGATCCCTTGTGGGTGCTGCCTGCTTTCCCAGAACTGCTGACCGGCAGATTTGATGGAGGTTCTCCTAGCTCAGAATCGCCCCCCTCCCCACTCCCATCCTCCCACTCCACACATCCTAATCAGATATTAGGCTCACCCTGGGAGCTGTGCCCCCCTCCCCCGATGCAGAGCCATGATTTAAATCAACAAAGGCTCTCAGAGGAGACAAACAGCAAACCCAGAGCTTGGTGGGACCCCCTGGAGCCTTCCCCTCTGTGGCTCAGGTACAGGGAGGAGTGGGGCTGGGACAACTTTGGGTTCTTACACACTGTGGGTCACCCATAGTCTCCCACAAGCAAAACGCTCAGAGTCCTTCTCCTGACTCCTTCTATAGTGAAGACAAGGGAGACTTCAAATCATCTGGTCACTGATTATCTTCCTGTCATATGAATTGAACCAATGAAATGGGCTTTGCCTATAGTAGGTTGAGGGGAAGCTCAACATGAGTAAGAACAAATGAGCAGTTTTTCCACCAGAGAATATGGTGCAGAGACAAACCATCAAAATAACAGCAAGGAGAGTAAACAAGTTTA
>NW_021876034.1:0-753 GCF_006229205.1 Suricata suricatta
GCCCCTTCTTTTCTGTTAAATGACTCCCATCTAATCAGATGCTTGAACTTGAAAACTGGTAGTCAGATTTCACTTTTTGTTCCTTGTAGGAACCAAACAAATTATCAAATTGACTTCTTTCTATCCCTAAGTACGTGTTTCTTTTGTTCATTTAACACCATCTTTTTTTCTGAACTAGTGGTTCTTCTCACATTTAATCTTGAACCTTTCATGCAATCCTAATGCTGATATAAACTATTGAAAATCACGATGTAACAAATAATTCTCTATTTAAATCACTGCCCATTACCTTTAGTTTAAAGTTTAAGTTCAAACTCCTCAATGTGGCTTACAAAACCGTGTTACCTTTTCTTGACCACCTTTTTTCCCCCTCATTCTAACCATAACAATATAAAAAAGATGAAAAACTGATGATTATATAATAAAACCCTCATTTATAAAAGTTAAAATTTAGCATTTGATTTAAATTAATTTTTTCTAAGGTAGGAGACAGTTTATTTAACACAAAATTAGATCTAATTTGGTTGTCTTTACCTATAGCTGGAGATATATGTAAAATGAAATTTTGATAGCTAGAAACTTCCTCAACTGATACTCAATATATTAAATTTAATAGTGTCAGTATAGAAATGTCCTAATGCAATTCTAATGTCATTTTTCAGTATTATTTATGATAAAGATACTTAAGATAACAAGAACATGAAGATCTTGGGGCACCTGGGTGGCTCAGTTGGTTAACTGTATGAATGAATT
>NW_021876035.1:0-753 GCF_006229205.1 Suricata suricatta
CCCCATGAATGTGAACACACGTTTCACAAGGAAGATTGCAAGGGGCATCGGAGGCCGAGACTCAGAAACATGTCACCTCTGGCAGGGCTGGGGCCGGAAGGCCGTGACACCAGCTGCTTCTGGCGTCCGACCAGCCCCCTCCCATCCCTCCGGGAACAGCACCTGTTTTCCCCAGAAGGACCTCCGAGCCACTGGGTGTGGCCTCGGCCTCGGCAGGCAGGTGACCAGGAGAAAGGCCCCAGGTTGTCCCCAGGGACCTGCGTCTCCCACTCGGTGACAGAGGTGGGAGACTGTGGTCTGAGCACCTCTGTCCTTTCAAATCCACCCTCTCTGACTCCAGCGGGAAGCGTGTGACTCGCCTGTCCAAGCGGCGGAGGGACACCACGTGCACACATGTAAGTGCCCGTGTGCACCTCTGCGCGTTTCACTGGAGAGACCCGCGGCCAGGAAGGAGCCCCCGAGGAAGGCCGGGAAGTGTGTCTGCTTTCACCCTCAAGGGTAGCGCTTAAAGCGTCCCTGTGAACCTTCCCCGCACGTGACGTGAGGGCACCGCTGCACACAGACATCCTACGTGTGATCTCTCAGGAGGGAGCACCGGCCCGGAATGACAAGACTCGCCAAGACTGTCCACACCCGGTGCAGGCCGTGCTGTGCAGTCTTCTGGAAGGGGCACAGCAGGGACCCGGGCCTCCCCAGGCAGCTGTGGTCACACGCACATCCACGTTCCTGGATGCATCTGCACTCAGACGCCTC
>NW_021876036.1:0-753 GCF_006229205.1 Suricata suricatta
GAGAGAGAGAGTTGGGGACAGACAGAGTCTTAAGCAGGCTCCACACTCAATGTGGAGCCCAACACAGAGCTGGACCTCACAACTCTGGAATCATGTTCTAAGCAGAAATCAGGAGCCAGTCGCTCAACAGAGTGAGCCACGCAGGCGCCCTAGTAAGCTAAATATAAACTAAAGAGTAAAGAGTAATCCACCACAATTAGAAGAGCTAGAATAAAGACCAATGAAATTAATTAACACAGATTAGCACCAAAATCAAAAGCTAGCTCTTTGGGGGCACCTGGGGGGCTCAGTCAGTTAAGCATCTGACTCTCAATCTCCACTCAGGTCTTGATCTCAGGGTCATGATTTCAAGTGCTGCTTTGGGCTGGACATGGAGGCTACTTAAAAAAAGAAAAAGAAAAAAGCTAGTTCTCTGAAAAGACCCATAAAATAGATCTCCCAGCAAGACTGCAAAAAAGAAAAGACAAAAATAAATGATACTAGAAAGCTTCTATAAGATGCGTGGATATAAGGTTACAGACACACTCAAAAATTAAAACACACACACACACACACAAACACACATACACATAATGGAATATTATTCAGCCACAAGAAAGAATGAAATCTTGCCATCTGCAACAACATGGATGGAAGTAGAGAGTATTATGCTAAGTGAAATTAAATCGGAGAAAGACAAATGCCATATGATTCCACTTGTGGAATTTAAGAAACAAAACAATGAGCAAAGCGGGGGGGGGGGGGGGGGGGGGG
>NW_021876037.1:0-1565 GCF_006229205.1 Suricata suricatta
CAATGATCAAAGACAGTCTGAGAGCATAAAACCTGAAAAGGGGAGAGATAAGAATGAGATAAGGGGAAAAAATATATATGGTAAGAGTTGATCTAATCACAGCAGTGCATAAATATTGGTCTTTCTCAGACTCTAGGGGGGTAAGGAAGAAAAGGAGGAAATAGGAAAATAGAAAAGAGAAAACAAAGGAAAAATTATAAAAATTAAAAAATAAAAATAATAAGAAAAGAAAACAATTGGAAAAAAAGTAAAAATAGCACTAAAAGAAGAATCCAGCTCTCCAGCAAGACGGGCATCTTTCGATGTAGGTAGGTTAGGTCTCAGGGTGTGGTCTCTGAGGCCCAGCCTTAATGGATGTGGTAGAAGAATGGCCGGTCCCCCTCAGATCGTGCATTGCCAGCCACTCTCTTGAGTCTAACCTCCCCGTGCCATGGGCCGACCAAATTGTCTTGGTTTTCTAAGTTCTGCCAGGCCTCCAAATCCTACTCCATGCACTTTAGTGCTTCCGCCACCATTAAAATAACCTCTGACAGCCAGGCGGCTTTCTGTCCGGGACTTTGCAGGGGATAGGAAAGCCAGCCCTTCCCTGACTCCACCTGAGGGCGGCAGGCTGCCAGGCCCATAGGAGAACAAGCCTGCTGAGGGGAACGGGTTTCTCTCCCCACACCCAGTGGCTACCCATGAAAGTTTATCTCTCCACCTCAGGCTGAGGTCTCCTCTCTCCAGCAATCATGCTATGAGCATTTCAGCCTCTACTCCTCTTCCCCTAGGCTCTGCGCCATCCTGCACTGCTGTCCAGTGCATTGCACTGCACAGCCATTTCTCGCCTGGCCCTCCACGGTTCTGTGCTGCCCTGCATGGTGCTGTGCGCCTCTGGACACACAGCTCTCAGCTGCCCGGCCACAAGTTTCTGGGCACTCTCTTTCCCAGCTCAGCTTTGACCTCCCCAAAGTCTCCAGTCCCAGTTTGCACTCACTCAGGCATCCATGAGGCTATTATCAATAAGGGGTCAGTGCGCACACCTCCGTTCTTGGAGATCAGAAAGCTGTGGCTTTTAATTCTTCTCAGTTTGATGGTTGCAGGCATGGGGAGGTAACAGTGTCCCCTACTTTCCACCATCTTGCCATCCACTTCGGTAGGGAGTTTTATAAAAGACCTCTGTACCATGAAATTATGTAGACCCAGGATTCCAGGATTTTGTTATATATAAGGTCACAATTAATGTTGATATTCAACCATCAAATGAGTAAGAAATAGAAAACATGTCCTCCAATAAACTTATTGAAGCTATGTAACTACTAGTATTATAATCTGTAGTTTACAAAGACAGTTTGTGATTTATATTCCAACTTAGTTTTGTTGCTTACCAAAATAAATTCCCAATTTGAATGACATACCTAGATGTAAATTTACAAGATTAACACAAACTTTGAAGTATTAAAGTAAATAGTAAGAACATATGTAGTCATTTTTAAATCATAATTAATGTTTTAAAAAATTCAATAATTAAAAACAGTGGCCATTCCTTCTTATTATGCTTTCCTCACATACTTTATTTCTGTATT
>NW_021876038.1:0-753 GCF_006229205.1 Suricata suricatta
GGTGTTTGGGGAAAGCAGGTAGTTTCACAGATTGTTCGCATAAATGGCAAGCTAGAGCTTTCGTTTCCCAGAGATTTGGTAGCATTCACATTCCGGTACTTTGACTTATAGCTGGAAGAGGAACTTCTGGGATTTACATGCTCCCTTGGCTCAAATTAAATCAAATCCAGAACTACGACACCTTCTAGTTAGAAAGCTCCCAGTGGCACACAGCTTTCTAGGGAATTATACGCAGAGGGGAAGTAACACCCTTGTGCCTTTGAGCAGTGGGCTGAGAGAATTAATATGAAATACGTATTAATAAAATGTAAGTGACAGTGAGTCACATACTTCTGTCTTTGTGGTGAAAGACCATACTGCAGTCTTCTCCCGGCACACTTGTTCCCTTCTGGAACCTGGCTCTAACCCTGACCACGTCTTGGATTAGTTCCCAAACTTTTGGGCAAATTGCTCAGCCTCTCCGGATTTCTCATTTCCACCATTTGTAGAATCTCTAACAATGATAGCTCTAGTCTTTCTATTCTAAAAAATTTTTTTAAAACACCTATGAGACAGGATTGTCTATCTCTGGGTATAACTACTAGTTAAATGAAATAATGAATAGGCAAAAGGAAGAATGATTGGATGAACAAATACCTTAATAATTGGCTCAGTAACTTGAGAAGAATATCTCTGCCCATATAGCCATTCTCAATGAGGTTTCTGCAAGAGAATTAAGGCTTCCTGTCCTAAGGCATCCACTGTAGCAATGAA
>NW_021876039.1:0-753 GCF_006229205.1 Suricata suricatta
TCAAAATATTGGAAGCCAGAGAGCAGTGGTATGGTAGCTTCAATGTGTTATCAATCATCAGTAGAGTGGTGATTCATATGCCACATTTTGGAGTTAAAGAGTACTGTGTTCACATCCTAGCTATGCTTCTATCTGGCTAAGTGAACTTCAGAAAGGTCACTCTTGAATCTTTAGTTTTACTACTGAACAATAGTTGACACGCTCTCTGAATCCTAGACTGATCCTTTTCAACCTGTTAGATTATATTTTATATATATATATATTATATTTAGTTCCTTTTCAATATATATATATTATATTTAGATCCTTTTCAACCTGTTAGATTATATTTTATATATATATTATATTTAGTTCTTATAAAATATTTTCAACAAAATTTACCATGTTAATTATACTTTAGTGTACAGTTTAGTGGTATTAGGTATATTCTCATTGTTGTGCAATGTCCTCAGAATTGTTCTCATCTTCTTAAATGGAAGCTCCACACCCTTTCTCCTTCCCCTGTTCCCCAGTCCCTGGAAACCAGCATTCAGCTTTCTGTTCTATGAATCCAATTATGATATGAATTCCATATAATTAGACTCATTCAGTATTTGTTTTTTTGTGACTGGTTTATTTCACTTGTTCTTACTGTCTTCAAGGTTCATCCGTATTGTAGCATCCATGTGTCACAATTTCCTTTCTTTTTAGGACTGAGTAATATTCCATTGTGTGTCTGTATCACATTTTCTTTACCCATTTATCTGTCAGTGA
>NW_021876040.1:0-753 GCF_006229205.1 Suricata suricatta
GGAGTTTAATGCATAAAAATTCTTTTCACCATATCTAAAAATTAAGGGGAATTGAAAAGTGTAACGTTTATCCAGCATCCATATGACACATGCTAGGTGTAGGTGAGTGCACCAATAAAATTTATTTGGGGAGCTGGACAAAATGGAAGAGAAATCCCAGTAAAATGTGCCAAATCACCAAACGTAGTCACAGATAGGGGCAATGTGGACAGAGATCAAGGGCGCTAAACTCAGCGTAAATTGGTCAGGAAAGGTGATGTCTAATCTGAGTCTTGAAGTACCCAAAGGAACTCCACAAACCCAGTTGAGGAAGACAATTCACAAACAGAGAAGAGCTCAAGCAAAGGCACAGAGGCATAAAAGTTTATAGGCATCAGAGTATGGAATTCCAGGCGCAAAATGGGATCTGGAAACTGGTAAGAGAGCAAACTGGAGAATGGAAATCTATTCACAAGATTTCCAGGCTGGGGATACTGGGCCTCATCTCACACACATTCGAAAGATCTTTCAAGGTCTTTCAAGATCTTTCAAGGTCTGTCTAGCTGTAACGTAGGGGGCAGATTGCCATCTCCAGCTAAGAGAAGGTTAAGGATTGGACTAAGGTGGTCAAGAAGGAGAGAAAACAATAAAAGTAATTTCTTTTTTTAAAGAAAGAATTTGTTTACAAATTTGTGCATAATGTATATGACCTGATGACTTTAGGGACAAGTACACATCTGTAAAATCATCACCACAATTTATGCATAAACGTAT
>NW_021876041.1:0-753 GCF_006229205.1 Suricata suricatta
GTGCATGGTATGATCTCTATTTGTTTATACTTATGGAGGGCTGCTTTATGTCCCAGCATGTGGTCTGTCTTGGAGAATGTGCCATGTGCTCTCGAAAAGAAGGTAAATTTCCTATCTTTAGGATGTAGAGTTCTAAATATATCTATATCTATCTATCTATCTTTCTATCTATCTATATATACCTCTTTCTTTAATCAAAATATTTCCCAGAATATACACTAAATCTAACTTTTCAGACTTATTATTTCCTATTACCTCCAAAATTCCAGGGTAAGTTCTTTTTAAAAAATTTATTTAATGTTTATTTATTTTGAGGGAGAGAATAGCTGTGCAAATAAGTATGAGTGGAGGGGAGGGGCAGAGAAAAAGAGGGAGAGAGTGAATCCCAAGCAGGCTCCATGCTGTCAGAACAGAATCCAACGTTGGAAGCTCACCGTGAGATCACAACCTGGGCCAAAATCAAGAGTCAGCCACTTAACTGACTGAGCCACCCAGGTGCTCACCAAGGTAAGTTTTTTAAGTCAGACGTCACCAACTGTCTAAGAAGGGCTGGTTGGAAGGTGAACCTCAGCTGATTTCAAATGTTTCTAAGGTTGGTGTCCTAGAAACCTGGTGAAAAGTAATACTTTTTCGAGGCACTCATCCACAAACTTTGGTTTTCCTCAGCTTGTGAATTTCCTACACACTAGGGCTTTTCTTCTGTGTTCTGTTTTATTCTTCTCTTTCCCATTCCTTTCAAGAAGAATCTGCTAG
>NW_021876042.1:0-753 GCF_006229205.1 Suricata suricatta
AAAAAAAAAAAAAAGCAAGGTTGAAGAAAGAAGGGGAATAAGAAGATATATTTGCTTATTTTTAAGGAAATAAACAGAGAACAAACCAAAGACTGCAGATGGCCATGGATGAGGGGGTGGGTGGGAACAGAGAGGAAGGGCTTGGGGGTGAGGCCTCTCAGCGGCTCTACTCTCTTTGGTAGAGCCATGACTTGAGTCATGCAGACATTTTACATATTCAAAAAATATTAATTACATCAAAAAAGGATGAACAAAGTCAAGCCCTAAGATTAAATATATAAACAGAAACAACTGGGCTGAACTCAGAGAGACAACATGACCACCATAATCAAAGGGGGGAAATGTGGAAAGAGAAGAAGAGAGCGAGGAAGGGGCAGGAAGCTCTCTCTTAATTATGAATTATATATGAAAGATGACAGATTATTATTTACAACCATTTTGTCACGTCCAATGTAGTGACCGATCTATGCAATGATCATCCATAAATGCTAAAAATCACTGGGTTGAAATGTAAATCACAAGGAGTGAGATGCGTAGGAATTTTATGAGCTCCTCAAAACTGGCGACATTGTAAAAAGGAGAACAAAAGCAAGGAGACTGTTCTAGATTGAGAGACTAAGAAGATACAGGAACCATGTGGGGACCCACGACAGGGGGACGGGGACCCTACCGTGATAAAGGACATTTTTTAATGTGGACTATACATTAGATGATATTAGTGAATCGACGGTGAATTTCTTGGGTGTGATGATG
>NW_021876043.1:0-753 GCF_006229205.1 Suricata suricatta
GAGGGGGTGGAGACGTTCTGGAGGTTCTGACGAGGCGGACGCACCACCTTGGTTACAAAAGGTGGCCCCTGGCTCTCCAGTGGTGTGTTTAGCAGATTTGTGGTGTTTTAACCCCGAAACCAGCCAAAGAAACAGAAGGAGTCAGACATGTGTGAGCTCTGCCCGCCCTCCCTGAGGCCTGCCCTGTCCCTCTTCATGGCCGTGTCCAGGTGTCGGGGGAGGCCAGGCTCTGAACCTGCGTGAGCGCTAGGCGTCACCGGCTAAGACCTGTATGGAAGCCACATTCTCCTTCGCCAGGGCTTGCCCTGGGGCCCGTCCGTATCCTGGTTCTGGCCGGTGAGAGGTGAGGGCAGGCAGAGTGGACAAAGCCTTTGGCCACTGACCTTCCTTTGTTGCTGGAGCTGGTGTGACCCCTCCATCTTCCATCTGTGACCAGGAGGTGACAAACAGTAGGGTGGGATGGGCATTGCTAAGCATGATGGGAAGGACGGATAGAACTTGGGCCTCCATGACGTCACTGGACCCCTTTTTCCTGACCGCTTCTTTTTTTTTTTAATTTATTATTTACTTATTTTATTCTAATTTATTTTTTACTTTTTAAAATTTACATCCAAGTTAGTTAATATATAGACTAATAATGGTTTCAGGAGTAGACTTTAGTGATTCATCACTCACACAGAACACCCAGTGCTCATCCCAACAAGTGCCCTCCTTAACGCCCACCCCCACCCAGCACCCCGCCAGCAGCCCTCA
>NW_021876044.1:0-753 GCF_006229205.1 Suricata suricatta
CAGGTGTGCCCAGCAGGCATTTGGGGCGGTGGGCTGGCCAGGCCTGGGAGGGCCCTGCGGTCTCTGTCTGTGAAGAGTGGTAGGCCTGAGCGGGGCCGGGCAGCCTCAGTGCGGTGTGTGCATGTCGGGAAGTGTGGGGACACACTGGGGACAGGCTGGGTTCGGGGCTCACCAGGTGTGTTCTGGAGTGCCTCTGCCCTGCCCCGCCCCGCCCTGCTGCCCATGGACCCTGGGTCCTCTGTTGCCTGCTGCTGGGGGCGGAAGCTTCCTCCCTGCCCCCTCCGGAGAAGTCTTCGGGCTCAGTGTGACAACACACGTGCGCACCCTCGGGCCTCCCCTGTTTATACCTCCTCTAGGCAATTATCAAGTGCCTCCCTGTGTCCGGCGTGCACCACAGTCATGGAGGTCAGCTGCCTTGTGGCCGTTAGCCTAGTGGGCCATTGGGTGCACAGCCACCGGCAGGTGGGCCTGGGGGTGTGATGGGGTGGGCGGGGCAGATGGGACAGCGGACGTGGTCAGGGCCAAAGGGCTGGGACTGGGTTAGGTTGGACTGGATGGTTCCGTGTGGGTCCCGGGGCCCCGTCGCTGAGACCTTCCGTGCTCACAGGCCTCCGGAAGCCTCTGCACCCACTTAGCAGTGCTGCAGCAGCTGATGGCTGGGCGCAGTGAGGCAGGACCGCACACCGGGGCCGCGTGGCAGGCTCGTGCCCTGGCGTGGCTGCAGACTGGGGAGCTGCAGGGAGCCCTGGGTGC
>NW_021876045.1:0-753 GCF_006229205.1 Suricata suricatta
TACCAATATATTAATTAGTTGACTTTTGCTTTAGTTTTACCTTGTTAGACAGCCAATGAATTTAATCTTAATTTATTATCAAGCAAAATCTTAACGTTTTAACTTACTAAGAGCCTTTAAAACTATTTTAACAATTATTTTAACCTCGAAATTTGGTGCAAAAAAACCGCTGATTTCTGTGGCCTTTGTTTCTTATCACGGCCGAGGGAGAAGCTGGTGTGATGCAAATTGGCTTCTCCCCACCCATCTGACTGCAGCCTGATGGCCCTCTGGTTGCCCTGGGCAACGGGGCAGTTTTAAACTTTTAGCTGTTAACCTGGGAAATAAATAGATCTCTTTCTTAAGGCTCTTTATGGCTCAAAACTTAATTTACATTCTTGACTCTAACTCTGCCTATCTCTACGGGAGGGCGTTTGCAGCAACTCAAAACAAGAATAACAGACCTTGTAATTGCCCCTTATTTCTTATAATACAGTGACGCAAAGACAAAGGTTCACTCACACACACACTAGAGGCCATCATTCTTCCTCCGCAGAGGTTTTAGAAAAACACTTAGATACCTTCACTCCCTGTGCTCTAAGGGTTTTTGCTTAGACTATTTGCTTAATTCCTGCCCTAAAATCACCGATCACAAACTCCAGCCGTGGGCTCTGTGAAATTCCACGGGGCCGGCTGATTTTAAACACTCCAGCCGTGGGCCAGGCGAGAACCCGCCTGGCCAGCTGATTTTACCGATCGGCGTTCTTCACTGGA
>NW_021876046.1:0-753 GCF_006229205.1 Suricata suricatta
CCTGAGCTTCCTCAGACCCTGAGCTCCCTCACACCTTGAGCTCCCTCACACCCTGAGCTCTCTCACACCGAGCTCGCTCACACCCTGAGCTTCCTCAGACCCTGAGCTCCCTCACACCCTGAGCTCCCTCACACCCTGAGCTCCCTCACACCCTGAGCTCGTTCATACCCTGAGCTCGCTCACTGCTTGCACTTACACTTTCATGTTCCGAACTGCAAATCCCATTCCCAAAGAAATCTGGGTTCCCCATGTCATCTTTTATTTTATATGTAGAAGGGAAAGTAAAAACGAATGTGTTTGAGTGGTGACATTTCAGCTGGCCTCTACACTTTGGTTATAGTAATGCAGGAGGAAGGCTGGGGTAGGAGAGAGGTGAGTCATGTGGGGAGGAGCCCTGGGGGTTACATGGAAACCAACTTGACAATAAACTATAAGTAAGTAAATAAATAAATAAGAAAGGTGAGTCATATTCGATGATGACTGATTATTTTTGATTACTGATTAATATATACACTTCTGAACAGCCCTCTATGGCCTACTGTAAGGTCACTGGACAGAAGAAAAGATTCTTCTTGTCACAGTTGCAGGAAAGGGGCTTGTTTCACAAATATGGAGGCAGAGCCCATCTTAAAAGATTGAAACAAAGGATCTGGGATATTGACTGGCCTGCCAGACAGCATTTCTCTTTTCTCTCTTGCGATCAGCGTTTTTGCCGGTTGTCAGATCCCTTACCCAAAACGAGAATTTTTAACA
>NW_021876047.1:0-753 GCF_006229205.1 Suricata suricatta
TCTTAAAATTATTGAGACTTTTTTGTGGCCGAACATGCGCTTTTTCCTCAAGATTATTCCATGTACACTTCTAAAGAATGTGTATTATGTTTTTTTGATAGAATGTTCTGTACATATCTGTTAAGTTCATTAGGTCTAATGTGCCATTCAAAGGCACTGCTTCCTTACTGATATTCTCTCTGTATGATCTGTTATTGACATAACTGGACAAGTCTCCCACCATTACTATATTATTGTCAACTTCTCTCTTTATGTTTCTTACTCATTGCTTTATGTGTTTAGGTGCTCCTATGTTGGATGAATGGATATTTACAATTGTTATATCTTCTTTTCGGATTGATCTCTTTCTCATTATATAACACTCATTTGTCCCTTGTTACAGTCTTTGTTTTCAAGTCTATTTTGTCTGATACAAGTATTGCCATACTGGCTTTTTTTTCTTCTTCCATTTCTGTTTACATGAAATATCTTTCTTCATTCCTTCACTTTCAGTCTGTATGTGTCTTTTTGTTCTCTTAAAGACTTTTGCAAAGTCTTTACATTTAGCAAATGTTCTTAGTAGAAGTTTTACATTTCACTGAAGTCTAATTTATAAGCTTTGCCTTTTATGGATTCCACTTTTGGTGTCAAGTCTAAGAACTCTTTCTTAGCCCTAAACCTGATAGATTTTCTTCAGTATTTTTTTTCTAAATGTTTTATAGTTTTACATTTAAGTCCATCATTCATTTTGAGTTAGTTCTTATATAAGAGGTC
>NW_021876048.1:0-1565 GCF_006229205.1 Suricata suricatta
TTGAAGGCTTCAGGCTGAAAATGCCAGCAACTCCTTTGGACAAACAAGTGTACATTTTTTTTTATTGAGGCTAAATACGTATAATTTAAAATCAAGCATTTTAACCATTCTTACGTGTAGTTGAGTGGCACCAAGCACACTCACATGGTTATGCGGCCGTCACCGCCACCAGGACGCTTTCATCTTCCCAAACTGACACTTGGCATCTATTCCACACCGACTCCCCATCTCCTGTGCCCCCTGCCCCCAGCCCTGGGCAATGGCTTCTACTTTCTGTCCTTGTGAATTCGACTCCTTAGGGACCTCATATAAGTGGAGCCTCACAGCGTTCGTCCTTTTGTGACTGCCTTCCTTCACTGAACACAATGTTCTCAAGTTTCATGCACGTTGTAACGTGTGTGGGAACTTCCATCCTTTTTACAGCTGAATAACGTTCCGTCCTATGTAGAGACCACATTTTCTGTACCACATATCTGTCCACAGAAGCTTGGGTTGCTTTCATGTTCTGGATGTTGTGCTGTTTTTAAAAAGAACTAAAATTTTGTTTTGGATCAATAGATTGATAAGATAAACAACTCACATTAACTTACTTATTGTTCTGTGCTTTCTCGTTCTCATCAATAAACTAAGAATGAGAATAGGGGTGCCTGGGTGGCTCAGTAGGTTAAGTATCTGACTCTTGATGTTGGCTCACGTTGTGATCTCGCCGTTGGGGGATAGAGCCTTGCCTGGGGCTCTGCACTGAGTATGGAGCCTTCTTGGGATTCTTTCTACCTGTCCCCCACTCTCTCTCTCAAAATGAATAAACATTAAAAAAAAAGCATTGGGGAGGGACACTTGGGTGGCTCAGTTGGTTAAGGTGAATTAGAGGTTATACAAACAGCATAAGTTCATTCAAAAATATATTAGATCTATACAAACATATTTTATAAAATTTGTCATCTTTGGGGTGCCTTGGGTGGCTGAGTCAGTTAAACATCTAACTTCAGCCTAGGTCATGCTCTCACGGTTTGTGGGTTCAAGCCCCATGTCGGGCTCTGTGCTGACAGCTCAGAGCCTGGAGCCTGCTTCAGATTCTGTGTCTGCCTCTCTCTCTGCCCCTTCCTTACTCTCTCACATGTACTCGCTCTCTCACTCTCTCTCTCTCTCAAAAATCAATAAACATTTAAACATTTTTATAAATAAATAAATAAAGTACATCTATTTTTTCAGTAAAACACTGAAGAACAGTGGTCCTTTCTTTCTCACCTGGGCTAATGCAATCCCCTTCTGATTTTCTCTGATCCTTCTCTGGCCTCCATTCATTCTCCATTCAGAGACCAGAAGGTTTCAAATATCTAAATCCAATCTCAACTCAGGCCAGAGCCTATAAGGTCACGGTCAGCCTTTCAAGGTCAGGCCCCCCAGGACCGCTCAGTCTTCACCCCTACCTCCTTTCCCCCTGGCTCAGCGAGCTCCTGCCACATCAGCCTTGTCCCTGCCTTGGGGGGGTCTCTGCCTGGAAGGCGTCGTCCACTCCTCATCTGCGCATAGCTAGCATCCCTTTCAATCAGGAAAGGACTAGC
>NW_021876049.1:0-753 GCF_006229205.1 Suricata suricatta
GGAGGGGATGGCAGAAAAAGAGTTGGGGAGAGAGAGGGACACAAAACCTGAGAGACTATTGAATACTGAAAAAGAACTGAGGGTTTAATGGGGAGGGGAAGGGGGAGGGGGCAGGGAGGCAGTGGTGATGGAGGAGGGCACTTATGGGGAAGAGCACTGGGTGTTATATGGAAACCAATTTGATAATAAACTATTTTTTAAAATAATAATTAATAGATTTAGAGAGGGCAAAATAGATTTACAGAAGGCAACTATCTACTTTGATTTAGAGAGCAAAGTCAAAATAATTCTCTTAACAAAAATGTATACACAATCAGATTGCTAAATGTACTTAATTAAAAATATTAGGAATAGTTTTTTCTTAAGAAATTTCTGATGAAATGTAATCATTCACAAGTGAAAGTACTGTATTAGATAATTCTACAGCTGGGTTCATTAGAATCTGTTCACTTCTGGATCTGTCACTGAATGGGGAAAATTTCAAGATCCTCCTTTTCAGATTAATCCTCACTGCCTGGGAACTGAACAGAGTGAGTGGTGAGTGAGTAAATGGAGAAGGGAAGGAGGGAAAGAAGAAAGGTAGGAAATTTAAAGCCACCATAGTGTACTGATCTTTAGCTTGGTGTTAGGACTACATTGTGAGAATTCATAAACCTCTCTCTAACATGCATTCACTGTGTGTCTTATGCAGTGTATTTAGTCTCATTGGGCCCTCATTATATTCATCTACAAAATGGGCTTATTAATGTGCCT
>NW_021876050.1:0-753 GCF_006229205.1 Suricata suricatta
GTATCTATTAAATATTTTATTATAATTCTAACCAGTTAAATAAAACACAAAGAAATAAATATAAAGGTTTGAAGAAGAAGAAATAAGCTGTCATTTCAATTATTCAGAGATGATGTGCTTTTGTAAATAGAAAATCAAAAAGGTCTATAGAAAAATAGTGTTAAAATTAGTAAACAAACCTAGTTTGCTGGATACTAAACCAGTAGTGGATGAATAGGAAATTTAAAAAATGTTAAGATGTTATTTACAATCGTCTCTAGAACATAAGACCTTGAGGGAGAAAAACACAAAACTGCCACTGGGAAAAAGAAAGAAAATTTTTTTTAAAAATAGAAGGCCGTATCTTTTTATGCATTAAAAGATTTAATATAGTATGAGGTGATCTAAGAACACTGGGCGCCTGGGTAGCTCAGTTGGTTAGGTGTCCAACTTTGGCTCAGGTCCTGATTTCACAGTCTGTGAGTTTAAGCCCCATGTTGGGCTCTGTGCTCAGAGTCCGGAGCCTCCCTTGGATTCTGTGTCTCCCCCTCTCTCTGCCTCTCCCCTGCTCATGCTTTGTCTCTCAATAATAAATAAGATGTTTTTTTAAAAAATCCAAGAACTTGATGTCATTACAATTAAAATTAAATAAATGTGTACTTTATTACTTATTTATCCTGCTGAAATTTTGATGGGGATCTACAAACTTTATAAATCAGTTTGGAGAGAACTAACACGCTGGCAATATTTAATTTCCTGCCCCCACGCATATAG
>NW_021876051.1:0-753 GCF_006229205.1 Suricata suricatta
CCCAACTCTGTAGAACTAAAATCATTATCTTTTCCCTAAACTGATTCCTGGTCCTATTTCTCATGTCTCAGTTGTAATAGTTTTCATTTAACCTTCTTCTTTATGAACAAAAACGCTAGCATAATGGAGCAATATCTATGACATAGAGAGGGTAGAGTAAATGAGATTACTGTCTGCAACTACAGTTTTCAAGTCCTGACTG
Organism: Suricata suricatta; assembly: GCF_006229205.1. Lineage (NCBI taxonomy): Eukaryota > Metazoa > Chordata > Mammalia > Carnivora > Herpestidae > Suricata > Suricata suricatta. The sequence goes on from NW_021876051.1 coordinate 203, forward strand.
TCCATCCCTGGGAGACGATTGTACTTCCCCGCCTTACTGACACCAGGTCTGACCATGCAACTTGCTCTCGCCAATGAAATGCCAGTGCCACTTCCTAGCAGGCACTACAGAACCAGAACACAGTTTGTTGTGCCATTTTTGCCCTATGCAGGACAAGCAGTAATATTCCAGATGTTCCATCAGCTTAGTGGTAGCATGAAAATTAAGCTAATCTGCCATGAAATAGTAGTGTGACTGAAAATAAAGCTTTAAAACTCTAGTCATTGAATTTTGGGACTCATTCATTAACATAATACATCCTAGCCTCTACTGACTAAGCTCCAACTGGAGAAGTTTTACCCAGAGAACTTTATATCCATCTGTGTAATTAATAATGTGTAAAGGCAACAAAAAGATGTCCTCAGATATGCAAGTCCTATCAGACAGTCTTTATGTGATTTTTTAAAATAAGCACCTTAAATATTTCTCCAAGGAGTGAAATACGAGGTAAAGCTAGGCACTAATGGAAAATGAGTATTTAAAATGACTGACTGCCAGCACTGAAACTTGGT
>NW_021876052.1:0-753 GCF_006229205.1 Suricata suricatta
CATATAAGTACCATGCCTAATGAAGAATTTAAAGCAACAATCATAAAGATACTCACTGAGGTTGAGAAAAAAATAGATGCCATCAGGGAAACCATTACCATAGATGTAAGAAGTAAAAAAAAAGAATCAATCAGAGATGAAGAATGCAATAAACGAGATTGGAAACAGGCTTGATGCAATGCATAGCAAGCTAGAAGAAGCAGAGGAATGAACTAACAACCTAGAAACCAATATAATGGAAAATAATGAAGCTGAACAAAAGAGAGAAGGAAGAATTATAAGATGAGAATATACATAGGGAACTCAGTGACTCCATCAAACAAAATAACATTTGTATTATAAGAGTTGCAAAAGAGAGAGAGGAAAGGTAGCAGAAAACTTATTTGAAGAAATAATAACTGAAAACTTTCCAAATCTGGAGAAGGAAACAGACATCCAGATCTGGTAGGAACAGAAAACTCCCATCAAAATCAACAAAAGCAGACCAACACCAAGCCATATTGTTTTCTTCTCTAAATGTTTTATTTATTTCTGAGAGAGAATGCAGATGGGCGAGGGGCAGAAAGACGGGGTACAGAGGATCTAAAGTGGGTTCTGCACTAACAGCAACAAGCCTGATATAGGGCTTGAACTCACAAACCATGAGCTTATGACCTGAATCAAAGTCAGATGCTCAACCAACTGAGCTACTCATGTGCCCCAAACCAAGACATATTGTAATTAAATTTGCAAAATGTAGTGTAAAAGAAAAAA
>NW_021876053.1:0-753 GCF_006229205.1 Suricata suricatta
TGCTGAGGCATAGGGGCACATGTACCCCAATGTTCATAGCAGCAATGTCAACAATAGCCAAACATGGAACAAGCCTAAATGTCCATCACCTGATGAGTGGATCAAGAAGATGTGGTATATATCCACATCCAGATACCATATGGATACAGTCTTAATCCCCACAATCCATAATCATAATTTAATTAGTAACATTACCTGTTTTTACTAGAACAAAACAATTTTAAATGTACTTAATAGTCCATTTGGATACTATTATCTGAAACTTTGTGAAATATTTATGAATTCTCCTCACATCAAATAACTAGTGTGCAGTATGAATCCATTCTTAATATCAAAACAAATCAACAAAATTTTTTCTATATACCTAACCTACTGTAATTTTTCTTATAGTTTAATATATAAAATAGCTTTATAGCTTTTGTGATTATAAAAAGTAGACATTAAAAATAAAATACAAAAAACATGGGGAAAGCCTAAACTTAAAAGCCCATCTTAAATACTTATAAAATTTCACATACATGGAATCAAATTTTTTATAATTTTTTTCTTTCACTTAGACTTAATGTCATGCTACCACAATTACCAAAAAAAAAAAATTAGGCACTGTCATATATCTTGAATTTATTATCTCTGTTCAACATGTATTGTAAAAAAGGAACAAATTATTTTAAAAATCTAGCAGAGTGAAACCTATTCTGGCATCATTCTGAAGTAGTGAAACTAATCTAACTCTACTAACCTTAATTGTTTTTT
>NW_021876054.1:0-753 GCF_006229205.1 Suricata suricatta
GAGATTGTGCCCTGTGTGGTCTCTTCCCGGGGAGCACCAGGCTTATCCCGCTCAACAAGAGTCAGTCACGTCACATCACTGCTCAGAACTCTCCAGAGGTCCCCCTCCCTCCAGATAAACAGACAGTCCTTGTAGTGGCCTCTGTGGCCCTGATGACCAAGTCCACCCCAACACTCTCGCCCCTCTGTTTGCTGCCTCAGGGCCTTTGCCTTAGCTGGGAGCTCCCTCGGTCTGCAATCGCAAATTAGTGAATAGGAGTGTACTTTGGGGGAACCAGTAGATTGCACCCTAACGCCGGGAGAGGTGATGCCAGCCTGTGAGGTGGAGCCCCAGTAGCCAACAGCCATTTGAGACACTGGGAGAAGAGGGCATTTAGAGATTTGGGACAGTAAGCTATAGAGTCGGTGATGACTGTCCTTGCACCCTTTGCCAATCATAACATGGATATAACTTTAGATGTCACAGTTTTGAAGGTGAGGGACAACGCAGAGCACAGCTAATCACAGGTATTTCCTGAGATAAATTATATTTTTCTTTGAAATTCATGGCAGATGTGATTTTTGGCAGCCAATTTACCGTTTCCAGGGTTTTATTTTGCTGGATCGGCTTGCAGTCTCTGAGGGCTTTTCACCAGGCAGCGGGAGGGCACAGTTTAGAACACAGTCGGGAGCAGAGAGAGGCCAGGCTGGGGGTCTAATATCCATGCAAATACTCCAAGGCCACTACCCAACGGCGCTACTAAAAACAGCCAAC
>NW_021876055.1:0-753 GCF_006229205.1 Suricata suricatta
TGAAACTCACTGTTCTGTGTAACTTTGTTTGAATTAACTAGTTCACTCAATGCCTGTCTGAACCGGCCTTCCCTGTATGTACTGCACTGACTCTTTCAAAAAACTCACCTTCAATCTACAATTAGGGACTTTCTGCAATCCTGTTCTTATCTGAAAAACAAAACAGAAATAAAAACAGCAATCTGAAAATAAAGGCTTCTTTTGGAATGCACTGCCTAAGCTATACTCAGCAGTAATTCAGGATGCAGTAACGGAAAATGCAAATGAATACAATTATCTTAATCATTAGATAAACTTAGTTCTAGTTTTCTTAGAGTTATCTGCTAGGCTATCCATTGATATACTACAGAGTCTTATTGATAAAATGAAGAACGCTTTCATTTTAGAAACGTAAATTTACTGAGTAGTAGACACATAATTGACTTTACAGTGGAAAGAATAGGAGAGGAGAAAAAATACTAAACTTTAAGAGATTAAGGAAGATGACATTTAAATTGATGCTAAGGGGAGAAAAGGGATTTCTAAAATATTTTTTTAAAGATAGCAGTGAATATACTTAAGGGGCATCTGGGTGGCTTAGTCATTTAAGCCTCTGACTTCAGCTCAGGTCCTGATCTCAGGGTTCATGGATTGGTCCCTGCTCCTGCTCTGGGCAGACAGCTCAGAGTCTAGGGCCTGCTTCAGATTCTGTGTCTCCCTCTCTCTCTGTCCGTCCCTCACCTGCACTCTGTCTCTCTCTGTCTGCCAAAAAAA
>NW_021876056.1:0-753 GCF_006229205.1 Suricata suricatta
TTTTGCCCATATTACAAAAAAGGTTAAATCAAACTTACGTAAAAATGCTCACAACAGCCCTGTTGGCGACTATACAACGCATCTTTACTCTGTCCTGGGCTTAGCACATAGTATCTTTTAGTTGACAGAGCAGAGATTACATTTCATGTAATTACTTAATTTTATTTTGTGCTGTTGTTCCTGTGAACACATAACAGTTCCCCTCCTTGTTAGTAGGTCAAAAGACAGGTGGAGGCTGAATGTCGGCGGACTGTGATTTTCCAACAGGTTGCAAAACCATAGTCATTGGAATCTTCTATCTCCCACTCTCCTCTTAGAATTGTAAGGCTATTCATTCGACTGCTCCCAACTGTTCCCTACGAAGGTTCTCGCTGTTGACAGTTCTGGGACTATTTGAGAGAGAGAGTCGTGCTTAGCAACATTAGAAGAGCACAGTTCCGGTACCAACATTCAATTTGGACTAGTGTGTGACAACTGACCTAACACATGACATAGACACCTCTTCTTCCCAACTACAAGAGAACTCATTTTCTTCATTAATTTCATTTTTAGCAATTCCATAAAACTGCTCTGAGCCAAAACACCAGCAATAAAAAACAAAGATAAATTAAGAAAAAACACAATGTGATGGAGGTACATGTGACAATGGCTTGTTGTGAACACAGCCAGAGCGCCTGCAATTTGATCATCAGCAAAGATTACTGAATCCATGTGTTGAAGATCTGGGTAAAGGTGTCCCATCTTTGAAAGGTC
>NW_021876057.1:0-753 GCF_006229205.1 Suricata suricatta
TTTCTTTCCATTTTTTATTGCCTAAAAATTGCAATGATTAATTTATCTACATACATACAGTGACAGTTTTTCTTAGATATATTCTTAAAAGAGAATAACTTAGAATAGGATTTCTGTGTTTTCACTGTCATTAACTCAGTTGCCAAATCTGTGTCTCATAGGATATTTGAAAAGTTTGATTATATTTTGCTCTAGAAAAATTCGTATCCCTGAACAAAAAGAGAAACATATTTTTAATGTACTCTAACCTCTGTGATTAATGAAAGAAAAGTGACCTCACTTTTCAAAACTGAACTAAATATCAAGGCATGATATTGATTTTAAGATTGTGTGTGTGTGTGTGTGTGTTTGTGTGTACAAAAAGAAAATCACTTTTAAAAATTTGAGGCACATGATTTTTTTTGGAGACTTAATATTTTATTTATTCCCAAATGCTAAAGTTGTTTTATTGAAAGTGTTTCCTATAAAATGAAATATCACTTTGAAAACAAAAATAAAAAATAATTTGGAATGAATTGTAATAGAATAATCACTCTGATTGACCAAATACCATTTTAGAATTTAGCATATGACAAGAATAAATGTCATTCTTTCTGAGAGGAAAATGTCTACCTTCTGTTCTTGTCTCTTCTTAGCTCAAGTATGCATGACATATGGCATGTATTAGTAGTGAGGTGATAAAAATAGCACAGTTATCTATTCTTCTATGTCTGTGATTAAGCTGGAGAAGCTATTGATAATGCCATACTCATC
>NW_021876058.1:0-753 GCF_006229205.1 Suricata suricatta
TTCTATAAGACCATTGCATTTCCCCTGCTTGTCTAGGATGGGGTATCACAGGGTTGAAGATATAAAGATATGCCAGAAAAGATGTCGTTTGGTTCCCAGCTCCATGCTCATGAACAGAAACAAAAAAATGGGGGGAATGTAAAAGCTAGGGTGGGCACCTGTGGATCTCGTAAAAAAAACAGTTGTGAAAGAGATGAGACAGGTAAGGAAGAGGGCCAGAAAAAGGCAAAAGGGGACGAGGAAAGGGACAGAGCTCAGACACCGTGTTCACACCAGCCATGGACAGGCCCCTTCTTTGCCACACACCATGAAGCTGGGCGCTGTGACAAACACTTCACACCATGAAATGCATGTGGTTCTCCAATGCCAGGCATTTAAGGAAACTGTCCTACTTCGAATGTAATGATTTCAGACCAACGCTTCAGGCTTGGAAGGTTTCCTTTACATATATTTTTCAGATTCAGAAGCTGAGCCTCAGACAGGCTAGGCAGGCTCTCGAAGTCACACAGATAAGCGGGAATGAAGCCAGGACCCGAGAGTTCACAGCAGGACTCTTGCCACACTCTCTGGCTCCCAAAAAACTCCAGCGGCTCCAATCAGATCCTCCTCAAAATTAAAATCCAAGGCTAGACTCATCCCAGTTTCCAGAGAGCTGAAGAAAGGGCTTTTCAAAGTCTGCAATGAGTCCAAATTGGTACCAGATGCTATAGATGTCTCCTTAGGAGGCTCAGAATTCTTCCACCAGCTGTATGT
>NW_021876059.1:0-1565 GCF_006229205.1 Suricata suricatta
AGCTGTGAAATTAGGTGATTAACTAGTTGTTACTTAACCTTCTAATTTCTGTATAAGTCTAATTACATGAAACAGAAGTTGGTGTTTTGAGTGTTTACTTTGCTTTTCTGTTTGGAGTGTCATTGCAACTACTGTATTGTAAAGGATGGAAAATAATTGCATATGTTAAAAAAATATGAAACTTTATAAAGTAAAAAAAAATAAAATATATGAATTTAATATCTTTAAAAATAAATAAATAAATAAACTTAAGAAAAATTTAAAAAGGAAGGCTTAACTTTTCTATAAATTTTTATCATTCCAACAGATGTTTATCCAGATGCTGTAGAAGTTTAGAGTTAGGGGAAACAGCACAGGGGTTTAGTGGAGCAGTCAGGGATCACCACGGACATAAGAGATGGTAATAGCTCTTGGGTTAAACTTTAAAAGATGAATGAAAACTGGAGGATCCTGTTATAAGTACAATGAATGGTGTGGGCAAAGCCCTAGAAAAGGAAATGTTTGTGAGTCATGCAGAAATTAACCTGACTGTGATGCATTCACAATCTAATGCCAAGAACACGAGGTCAGATTATGGAAAGTCTTGAAAGTCAGGTGGTGGAGACAGATGACCTTTGTCCAGAAAGTAATGAGAAGTTTTACACAATTTCTGAATAGGGGAGTGATAAGTTTAAAATAGTACTTGAAAAGGTTATTTTTTAGTAAGGTGCCGAGCAGGTTGGAAGGGGGCCCGAAGTAGTCAAATCACACAGGGCACTGTGAAATGCAAGCTGAACATTGCAAGTTTCTTCACAAAAAAATGAATCAAAGAGGCGGCTCCAGGAACAGTTAAAATGATGCAAGAGTGGATTTTGTGGTTAGTCTGCTGCCTGAGATAATCCATCTGATTTCAGTTTATTCACAAGTGAAGTCAGCATTTAAACAAAGCAAAATCTCAAAGCGTACTTCACATGCTAAAATAATTAATCACATAAAATGGTTAATTACATTAATTAGCATCTGTCTGTTTTAGCAAGACCCAGTTAAATAAAAGCAAAAATGTTAGAATTGGCCAGCAATATTGCCTGTTAACCTTAAAAGGGCAGTTTATGGCTGTTTTCTTTTTTACTAATTCAATCTACAAAGTCTCACATTATAAGAAGCATAATTTCCTCATTTTTTGGTGAATAAAATATTGAGGTAATTAAGATACATTTTAAATAATTTCATAAACAAGCCATGTAGAGGTTAAAGGTCCACTGCTGTGTTTAATGCTCAAATTACACATTTCCTCCTATGAAGCAGGTGCATAGCTTTTGAGGTTAAAACGGAATCTAGGAAGTAAAAATAATCTGCTAAAATATGGACTATTAAAAACATGGTTGAGGGGCCCCTGAGTGGCTCAGTCATTAAGCGTCTGACTTCAGTTCAGGTGATGATTTCATGGTTCATGGGTTCTAGTTCTATGTTGAGCTCTTTGATGACAGCTCAGAGCCTGGAGCCTGCTTCAGATTCTGCGTCTCCTTCTCTCTGCCCCTCCCCCGCTCACTCTATGCTCTGTCTCTCAAAATAAAATAAAAACATTA
>NW_021876060.1:0-753 GCF_006229205.1 Suricata suricatta
TCATTTACCCTACAGGCAAGCCCATGAGTTAGCAAATCTCGCATAGGGTCACAGAGGTTCCGATCACCCTTTTATGCCTCACTCTAGAACATTTACAAGCCAAACCATCAGTGAAATGCAGATGATAAAAGCATTTCAGACATATAAGCTCTCCAAACACGCTCTTTTTTAGAAAACGCCTGGAAGTTTTACTCCACTACAATAGGGAAGTAGACACCAAGACAGACAGACCTGGGATTCATCAAACATAGCCCCCAAGAAGAGCACTGAAAATACACCCCAGGAGTATATTTCTACAGAAGATCTGGCAAGTAACTATCCCAGATTGTTTCCCAGAGATGCAGGACTGTAGGTGGAATGTCTCAAAGGAAAACATGAGGTTGTTGATGTGATGGTTTTGAATATGAGAAATGGCACTCAGAGAGGATTTTAGTACTGTTGTAATCGGACAAGGCTGAATGAACTGGAAGTGGGGGGGAAATGTCAGAAAAAACAGTAGTTGTAAACAGAAGAAATGCAATTATGATAATTACATGTCTTTTTAGGGAAGAAAAATGGAGCTGTAATAAAGTAAATAATCTGGATTCAGTCAAATCAAGCCTTCAAATCAAAAAATTAAAGAATAGAAGTTTGCAAAAATGGAACCAAGAGAAATCTGTATGTTTGTGCAGGCACATGTATACACATAAGTGTTTAAGGAAGTATTATAAATAATGGACAATAAAAAATGAATAATTTTATCTATTAGTCTAA
>NW_021876061.1:0-753 GCF_006229205.1 Suricata suricatta
AAAAAAAGAAGTAACTTTGGAGAATTTGACTGAAGCATTCCAATTGACAACATGGACCAACTAAAACCCTTTTCATTGTATTACAAAAAATTGGGGGGAAAAAAAGGAGATAAAATTAAAGAACGCTGTATGTCCAAGACAAGTGATTTTATTATTGATTGTTGTCATGATTTTTTAAATAAAATCCACTACTGCTTGGCTATCAGTTAAGACCATGACTGTCATTAATGAAATATACCCTGATGGAGAAATATTTAAAACAATATCATTCCAAAGGTGTCCCAAATTTGGAGCTTTTGAGAAAAAGAGAAGAAATGGAGAATTATGACCAAAAACCAAAGTCTACGAATACATATTTACCAGTGGGTGTTTTTCCTTCTTAGACATTGCAGGCAAACATTTCTTAGGTTTAAATTCAGTTTAAATAAGTTATGATAAAGGATTATTGAAAACAGAATATTTATGCTTTTGTGTTGTTTGGTTCTTCAGGTGTCACTTTTGCAGTTTGCGTCCTCCAAAACCTTCAAGTCATGTCTTAAGTGTCATGCTGAGTGAAGTAAGCCAGGCAGAGAAGGACAGAAACCATATGTTTGCACTCATAGGTCTAGCAGGAAAACAAGAGAGACCTAATGGAGAACCAGGGGGAGTGGAGGAGGGAGAGAGAGTTGGGGAGAGAGAGGGATGCAAAACTTGAGAGACTATTGAATGCTGAAAATGAACTGAGGGTTGAAGGGGAAGGGGGAGGGGGGAAAA
>NW_021876062.1:0-753 GCF_006229205.1 Suricata suricatta
TTGGACTGGGCCAAGTGGCAATTGTTTTAAGCGATTGCTTGAGAAGTCAGTAGGAGAATAGACATTCTGATCATAGGACTGACAGCTGTGGACTTCCTGAAGATAAAATCAGCAGCCAATCAATGTATAACTGAGTAGCTTAACTTGTTAACACCCAGAGAGAACTTTTTTCCTTTTCTTCAACTCATGTGATTGCTACTTCCCTTTCCTCATAAAACTCCTTGCTTTTACCTACAAGTAAGACATGATTTGGGTCTCAACCTGAATCTGTGCTCCCTGAATTGAAATTCTCTTTTTTAAGTTTATTTATTTATTTTGAGAGAAACAGAGACAACATGAGTAGGGGAGGGGCAGAGAGACAGACAGAGAGAGAGAGAGAGAGAGAGAGAGAGAGAGAGAGAGAATCCCAAGCAGGCTGTGTACCATCAGTGACTGTGGGGCCCAGACTCACAAAACCATGGCATCATGCCCTGAGCCAAAACCTAGAATCCAACACTTAACTGACTGAATCACCCAGGTGCTCCAAGAATTGCAATTCTTTAACCCCAAAGAAATGCTTGTTTTTTCTTTCACTGTTGCTTTTTCATTTTCATGTTGATGGGATCATAGTAATGCTACATAATATACTTTGGTGGTAAAGTTCTACGTTGATGTGAATTATTGTTCTTAACAGTAAAATAGGCAAATCTTTCTTTGGACCTCTCTTGACTATGCCTGTCCTAATAAGATTTAATTTGTGGAAGAGGAAAAGGA
>NW_021876063.1:0-753 GCF_006229205.1 Suricata suricatta
TACAGAAGCCAAAACAGCAAGTCAATGATGTTAAATTTCTTACTCAGGTTGCTGACCTACAACAGTTCTCCTCATCAGAAACTACAAGGAAGGGCCGCCTGAGTGTTCAGTCAGTTAAGCATCTGACTCTTGATTTCAGCTCAGGTCAGGGTCTCATGCTTTTGTGGGTTCTAGCTCCTAATGAGGCGCTGCACTGACCTTGTGGGGTCTGCTTGGGATTCATGCTCTCTCTCTCTGCAACCTCACTGCTCCGGCGCTCTCTGTCTCTCTCAAAATAAATAAACTTTAAACACACACACACACACACACACACACACACACACACACACGGAATAAGAAACTGGGAGAAAGAAGTTTCCAGTTTAAATATGATGATGTCGGGAAATCGTTCAGGGCATCTGCCTAAAATCATTGCAAGTGATAAGAAGGAAAATATGAACATTACAGGGGACAAATCTGGCAGAGAACACAAAGCCAAGTAAAAGAAGGTAACATCAACTGTAAGGAAACACACTGAACTCAGTGCCTAAGCCACACCTCAGGCCACAGGGTCACGAGTGTGTTCTTGTGACCCCCACACAGTAAGTCAGAATCTAAACAACTTTGAGGATACGGTGGATTTTTACAGACTTCAATCACATATACCTTCCATGTCTGGTGATATCAGAATATTCTGAGGTATCTTTTCCACGTCCTACCGAGTCGGTTATTCTGTCCTGGTTGCCACCTTATGTTTGTGCACTTTCATACCTA
>NW_021876064.1:0-752 GCF_006229205.1 Suricata suricatta
GGTCAATTAAGCATCTGACTTCGACTCAGATCATGATCTCATGGTTTGTGGGTCCAAGCCCTATATTGGGCTCTGTGCTAACAGCTTGGAGCCTAGATCCTGCTTTGGATTCTGGGTCTCCCTCTCTCTCTGCCCCTCTCCTGTTCACTTACTCTGTCTCTCTCTCTCTCTCAATCTCTCTCTCTCTCTCTCTCTCTCTCTCTCTCTCTCTCTCTTTCTCTCTCAAAAATAAATAAACATTTAAGAAAACAATGATGGTGGTTGATTGGTGAATATACTAAAACCAATTGAACTGTACCTTTAAATGAGTACATTAACATGGTATATGAAGTATATCTCAAAAAGAGTAAAGAAATAGAAATAATACAAGACACTAACCCCAGATGGATTGCAAAACTCCAGAAGGAAAAAGCCCCACTGAGTATTCAGCACAAGGAATGAAAAAAGATAAAAAAAAAAAAAAATCACCCCTATCAAGGCATATCACTGAGAAATATTAGATAAAGAGAAATTTCTAAAAGCTTCCAGTAGAGGAAAAAGGAAGAGGCATTGGCATGGCATCAAACTACTAAAGAGTAATTTTTAATCTAGAAGTCTTTGGAGCAATATAACCTGGGAATTCTCAGTATAAATGATTTGCAACCTAGCAATCTATACCCAGCCAAACTATCAATCAAGTAGGAGGTAAATCTAAAGCCATTCTCACACATGCAAAATCTAAATAAATATATACTTTAAAATGTATTTTTGGG
>NW_021876065.1:0-752 GCF_006229205.1 Suricata suricatta
AAAACCCAAGACACACTTCCTAGGGGAAAAAAAATAGCATGTAATTTCTGTCCTTGACAGAATGTATTAAATAAGCAAACACCCCCATCAAGCAAAACAAGTACTACAATGTAAAAATATTAAAAAGAAGACAACCCTCTCACATGCATAAATGAAAGATTGCACACAAAGAACTCACATCTTTTCAAGCTTCAATAGTAATTTTAAACACGCTTGAAAACTTCATAGCAAAATTGCTTAGAAATGAATGTTATCAATTCCTGCAAACATTATTTATTCAGTTCTTTGTGTCCTAAGATTTTAGCATTTTTTCCAAATTTTTAAAAGATCAATATAACCACAGGAAAAATTGATCATAAAATTTTAAAATTGGTTAAACTTCAGAGAAACTATTATGGCCAGCCTCCCCACAGATTCTGCAGTCCTTGGTAGACCATTTCATACTGCTTTCAAATACAATCCTAACCATTTTAGGTCATGTGGATGATATGGTTGCCATTCTTAAATTTAACACATTAGATTATTATGGTATCATTTTTTGACTGAAATTTTCAACAATCGCTGCTGTTAATTATTATTTTTTAAATATATTTGATTTTCAAATTGGCTACCATACAACACTCAGTGCTCATCCTAACAACTGCCCTCCTCAATGCCCATCATTCACTTTATGCTCTCCCCCACCCCCATCTACCCTCAGTTTGTTCTCAGTATTTAAGGATCACTACTGTTAATTAAAAGAAGCATATCAG
>NW_021876066.1:0-752 GCF_006229205.1 Suricata suricatta
AGGAGGAGGAGAGATCACACACACAGGTGGGCGCCGGTGGGCCTCAGGGGGTCTGTGTCCTGTCTTTCCTGACTCCTCAGTCTCTGCCACAGGGGCCAGACCTACAGCGGCACAGCCTTAACCCTGCGGGCGGGCGACACCCGCTGCTGTCCCGCCCAGCAGCCTCAGGGACGCCCCGCCCCTTCTAGCATCCCTGGGAGCCCCGAGGGCCGCTCTCAGGGGTACGCAGACACACACACACACACACACACACATACATACCCACCACACACACAGAACACACAGCACACACACGTACCCACCATGCACACACACATATCCACCACACACACACACACACACCACACACAGCACACAAACATACCCACCACGGACACACACAGCTACCACATACACATACACCCAGACCCACCAATGCACACACACACAAACACGTACACATACCAACCACACACAGCACACACACACACACACACACCAATGCACACGCACACAAATACACACATACACACACACAACACACAGCACAGACACATACCCACCACACACACAGCACACACGCACACACATACACTACACACACACATAGTGTAAGGACAAAGTCTGACCTAACAGACTCCATGACAGAGGTCCCCCTCTAAACTAGAAGGTCTAAGGGTCAGTCTCTCCGGAACTATTAGGCAGTTACACATGGCCTAGAGAAGAGACCACTTTGCAATATCCAATCAGGAAAGGCCAGCTACCTCTCCCCA
>NW_021876067.1:0-752 GCF_006229205.1 Suricata suricatta
TTCACATGCTTGTCAACATTTGTCATTTTTTGTTTTCTTGATAATAACAAGGTGGAAGTAATATCTTATTGTGGTTTTGATTTGTGTTTCCCTGATTATTAGTGATGTTAAATACCTTTCCATATACCTGGTGGCCATTTGTATGACTTTGGGGAAGAAATGTCTATTCAAGTCCTTTGCCCACTTTTTAATTGGGTTACTTGTTTTGTTGTTGTTATTGTCATGGTATCGAGTTGTTAAAGTTTCTTATATACTTTGGATATTAAGTCCTTATCAGATACATGGTTTGCAAATATTTTTTCCATTCCCTACATTGTCTTTTTCATTCTGTTGCTTGTTTCCTTTGTTGTTCAGAAGCTTTTTAGTTCCTTTATTTTTGCTTTTGTTGCCTGATTTAGTGTCACTGACAAGAAATTATTGCTAAGACCAATATCAGGAAGATTTTCCCTTATGTTTTCTTCTAAGAGTTTTGCAGTTTCAGATATTATATTTAAATTTTAATCAACTTGAATTTATTTTTGTGTATTTTATAAGGTAAAGGTCCAGTCACTTTATTTTCACTGCTATTATAAATAATGGGAGTGTAAACTGATAAACTGTTTTGGAAAACCCTGTGGCACTACTGAGGGCTTAGCAATTCCAGCCCTAAGAGCCCTAAGCTCTTGGCCATGGACACCAGGAGACCTAAAAATGCAGCGTTATTCATGATATTAAAACATGAAACAGTCCAAACGTCTGTGAAAAGTAAGGTC
>NW_021876068.1:0-752 GCF_006229205.1 Suricata suricatta
AAAAAAAAAAAAATAGAGGAAACAGGCTTAGCAGGGAACAGCACGTTGGAAGTACAAAAGAATGACTGTCACCTAGAAGAAGATAAAAATAAAAATAATGAGTCTAAGCAAAAGACAGGAGAAGAATCGTACAGTAGTATTGACATAGGGAACTCAGAGACTCCATGAAATGTAATAATATTTCTATTATGGATGTCCGAGGAAATGAGAACAGAAAACAGAACATTTATATCAAGAAACAATGGGAGAAAGCTTCCATGTTCCTGGAGGAAAACAGACATCCATATCCAGGAGGATCAAAATGGCTAAAACAAACAACAATAACTACAGCAAAAACACAATAAAGAAAACTCTTTGCTGCCATTAGGAGACACTTTTAGAAATAAAGACACCTGCAGACTGACCACGGGGAAACTGGAGAAACCCAGCATGAATCTGGATGTCAAAAGAAAGCTAAAGTGGCAAGACTCCTCAGACAACCAGACTTTTGTTGTTGTTGTTCATTCTACTTGGTGTCCGAGGAATGCTAGCCTCACAGGATACTTTTTTTTTTAATGTTTTATTTATTTTTGATACAGAGAGAAACAGAGCTTGAGAGGGGGAGGGGCAGAGAGAATGAGACACAGAACTGGAAGCAGGCTCCAGGCTGTGAGCTGTCAGCACCGAGCCTGACACAGAGCTCAAACCCATGAACGTGAGATCTGACCTGAGCCAAAGTCGGAGGCTTAACCGACTGAGCCACCCAGGCGCCC
>NW_021876069.1:0-752 GCF_006229205.1 Suricata suricatta
GGCTCAGTAGGTTGAGCATCTGGTTTCAGCTCAGGTCATGATCTCATGGTTCGTGGGTTCGAGGCCTAAGTTAGGCTCTGTGCTGACAGCTAGCTCAGAGCCTGGAGCCTGTCTTCAGATTCTGTGTCTCCCTCTCACTTTGACCCTCCCCTGCTCACACACACACTCTCTCTCAAAAATAAATAAAACATTAAAAAAAATAAAAAAGTAATAAATGACAGATGAAGTGAAATAAGGAGCAAAAGAAAATGTCAAAAGCAAAAACTTCTGCACAGACAGAAGAAAATATAATGCTAAAACAAAAACAAAAACCAGATACTCCCTAAAACAGTATCAAGCAATTTACCTTACATAAAGTGGGAACCCCAGAGTGAAGGGGGTAGGAAGGCAGAGAACAAATATTTCAAAAAATAATAGCTGAAGTTTTTCTAAACCTGATGAAAACTCTAAACCTGTAAGTCCAAGAGGCTCAACAAATCTCAAACAGGATAAACACAAAGAAGGCTTTATCAAGGCAAACCATAATCAAGTTGCTGAAGATCAGCAATAAAGAGAAAATTCTTAAATGACCAGAGGAAAAAAATACACATTACATATGGGAGGCGGGGAAGGTAAGCAGGAAACAATGGAAAATATTTAAAGTGTTGGCAGGACAGGTGGATAGAATTGGGAATCTAGAATTCGAGACATATCCTTCAAAGTTAGGGTTGAAATAAAGGCATTTTCAGTTGAAAAAAGTTATGAGAAGTGGA
>NW_021876070.1:0-1565 GCF_006229205.1 Suricata suricatta
AGTGGCCATTTGATGGAGAGAGTATCAAAATGAGTTTTACACAAATGTCTGCTTTTGGGAACCTACAATAATGAGACAGAGGTAGAAATTAGTGCAGTGCAGGATGGAAAATTGTGGATGTCATAGATGTTTTTCTTTCTTCCCAACATCCTGCTTCTGAGTCTAGCAAGTCTGATAAATGATACATTGTGTATCTGCCCTTGACTATTCAAGTATCTCAACTGTAGTATAATTTTGACCCAAAATTTTTGATTTGAAAAAGAAATAAGTTATTTTGGAAGAAATAAAAGGTATTTGATTCTGCTGTGTGTTAGACTGCTGTGTATTACTCTTTCCACTATATGGTTGGTAAGTTACAATCTCTAACCATCCATTGTCACACAAAATTGGAGATATGGAGTCATTTCAGTTCTACTGCTTAGTAAAAGCAAAACAAAGCAACCAACAACAATTATGTTTTATACCTGGGGGCAAGCCACCTCTTCTGGTAATAGCGCTTACATTTTTTTTTAGAATTATAAAGTGGCAGCTCAGGACTGCAGATAAAGTGTCAGACAAAAAAAAATAAACAATAATATGATCCATGTAACAATTTTCCTCTAAAATGAACCTTCATAATGCTATGATGGATTAAACAGATACCATTTTCAGATGTCATTGATAAGAGGAGGAACATTCAGAGTTGTATGATTCACAGTAAAAAATAAATGAACGAAAAACATCATTACCATCTAAAAAACATATTTAACATGCACATTCTGTTGTTTTGATTTATTTTGCATGCAGTGTTATATTTCTTAGGGATCAAAACAAAAATTGGTTTCAAAATAGGACTTGATTTGTATACATGTGATTGAACAGCTAATTATAGGTACCTTCACCTGGGCAAGATGCTGGACTGTGTACACTGATCTCTATAACCAGCACTCTACAATTTAGGAAGGGCACATAAACATCACGGTCACACTGATTAGTTTAGTATTTTCTCTCTCTCTGGAGACTCTGTCTGTAAGAATCTTTGTTTAAAAACCATTATTTTGCTTGAAATTAGTGGCAAGTCATGAATTAGAAATAACAAAATAAACCAAAATATTAAGACACTACATAAAAGAGAAAAATTCAGGAATTCTAGATATTTCAACTTGTGTCTTTGGCTATGTAAAGTTCAAAGACAAATACTCATATACATTTTTGTACTCTTATTTTTCCACAAGTACTCTCAATTTGTAATTGCATGTTTGTTGTTGTATCTATTTAAAATATAAAATTATGTCACTACCATGCATAATCTTTAACAGCTGTTTCATACTTACTAAATAGCATTTGAATAATTCAGACCATAAAACTGTTTAAAAATGTCAATATTAGCAATAAAAAGTTACATTCTCCTGAGAGCCTAATTTGTCACCAATTTACCGTTTGTTTCCAATTTACCTATTTTAAGGAACTTATTGCATTATAACTTTCACTGAACTTTTAGATCTTGGTAATGATTTGTCAGACAACATTAAATTACTTTTATATATTGTACTTTTTTTCCTAGGTAAGTGCTGAAAGATAAAGAC
>NW_021876071.1:0-752 GCF_006229205.1 Suricata suricatta
GTGGGTTCGAGCCCCGCGTCAGGCTCTGTGCTGACAGCTAGCTCAGAGCCTGGAGCCTGCTTCCGGTTCTGTGTCTCCTTCTCTCTCTGCCCCTCCCCCTCTCATGCTCTGTCTCTCTCTGTATCAAAAATAAATAAAACATTTAAAAAAAATTATAAAAAAAAAAAAAAAGGAAACCCACTGTTTCGTGACTTAACTCGCTTTATTTTCAGAACCAGTGACTCATGTCCCTCGCAGAGCCCCTGCAGGCTGCTCTCCAGGGAGATCGTGGGGGCTGAGCGCCCGCTGCCCGGCCGCGCAGGGCTGGGGGGAGAGGGCCCAGGGCCCAGACTCTCCGGCTGCCCCGTGGGGCCGACGTCCAGCCGAGGAGGGAGGCGGTCACTGCCTTCCACCGGCCCCTCCGAAACGTCCGGTCTCAGGGTACCCGGGGCACCAGAGGGGGCAGCTGGGCAGGGGGCGGCATGTGTCCCGTCCCGTCTGGGGAATGAAGTCAGGACAGTGAGCTGTTTGTAGGGTCTCCCCTCTGCATCCTGTTCCCGCACAGGCTGGCCGCGGAGGCCGTCACCGCACCAGCCTGGCCGTGACCCCCTCGATGACCCTCCTGCAGGGGAAAGAGCCGGGTGCCGGGTCCCCAGGTGGGAAGAACACACGGGTTCCCACGCTGCGCGGCCCGGTGGGACGGTGGGGGCGGGGCGGGAGAGCATCTCCAGGGACGAGATCAGCACCCAGGCGTTTTGCCGGCTCAGCCCCCT
>NW_021876072.1:0-752 GCF_006229205.1 Suricata suricatta
GTCCCTGGGTCCTCTTTGTCCTTTTTCCATACACACAGAATGACCAGTTATGGGGAGTTATGTCTCCCCAGGACAGCCAATGACTGATGGGGGCAGCTTAATGAAAACCAGCTCCTAAGCCTTGAGCAGGAACCACCTCTGAAGAGTACGTTACCTTCCAGAGCTTCCGGGTAGAACGGAGTAAAAACTGCCTTCCTCACAACTTTGTCTGAAAGTGCTCACTTGGTTGGTGTCTTTCCCTTCACGTCCCTGCTTTCTTCACTTCTGTACTGTTTTTCCTCAAGCGCATTTTCCTAATAAAATGCTTGCACATGTATCCTCATTTCAGGCTGTGTTTTTATAAAGTCCATCTAAGACAAGTGAAATTCAGTAACTTAAACCGGTTCATCTTAGCAAGCCCTTTCTAATCCTCCAGGACTGAAACCTGGAGTTAGACTCCTTAACGGTCAGATGTTATTAAAGAGCATGGCACCGGTGCTTAGTGAACTGTATATGCCCTATGCCACGCTGCAGCAGTGATATCGCCAAGATTTTTACCCACTGTGAACTAGGGTGGGGCCAAGAGGTACATGCAATTATCTCCTACACAGGGGAGATACGAGGGGGGTTGTAATTAAAAGTACTGTCAGATCTGTTAGTTGTTGCTGAGTGTAAATGATGTATTGAAGATGGAAAATAAAAGTGTTTTGTCAGCCAAATATCAACTCAAGACACAATTCCATTATAGCGTTTAAGGAGAAACTCGTTTCCTA
>NW_021876073.1:0-752 GCF_006229205.1 Suricata suricatta
AAAATTTAAAAGCTACCTAAACCTATGACCCCTGTTGATATGCTGTAACAATGGCATAAAAGGGAAATGGTACAGTATAGTGGTTAATTCCTTGATCTCTGATTTGAGTGTCCGTTACACAAAATCAACAGGGTAACCTTGGTCAACCTATTTTGCCTGCGACTTAACTTCATTAAAGTGGGAATGCAAGTGCAGATTGTGTCACTTACACCTTTTCATTATGAATATGCTTCACAATAAATTTTGATTAGCGTTTCACAGGTATCTTGTAACATTCTACTGCCTGGAATTGTTGATTCTCCTTTAAAGGATTCCCCAGGTGTGCTTGGTTGCACAAATATTTGTTTTCCTTCAACTTAATTTTACTCTGTACCAAACTTCTGCATTCCATTTTCTTTAGACCATGGGGATGCTAGGGCAGAATTCCCAAGGTGAATGGATTATTAGGTCACCAATGTATAGTTTGGTCACTGAGAGCTGATGTTCATGCTAGAGCAGCTCTAACTTACTCTAATGACTTCTCAGTAATCATCACAGGACATCACAATGGAAAGATTTTTAAAATGACAAAGGCATATCTAAAGATACTGTTTTCTGATATCCTTTTCTTGTCTTCACTTTTTTTGGGGGGGTCAGGTAAGTGAGTAAGATAAAATTAAAGTTGGTAGTCTGTTGAAATTCCAGAATTATAGGGATATTCTTTCTCTTTTTCAATTCAACAAACATTTATTGAATTCCTCCCAGGTACTAAC
>NW_021876074.1:0-752 GCF_006229205.1 Suricata suricatta
GGGGTCTCTTGTGGTTCCTTACAAATTTTAGGATCTTGGTTCTAGGTTTGAGAAGAATGCTGGTTCGATTTTGATGGGGATTGCTTTGAATGTGTAGATTGCTTTGGGTAACAATGACATTTGAACAATGTTTATTCTTCCAACGCATGAGCATGGAATGTTTTCCATTTCTTTGTGTCTTCTTCAATCTCCTTTGTAAGTTTTCTATAGTTTTCATCATACAGATCTTTTATATCTTTGGTTAAGTTTATTCCTAGGTAGTTTATGTTTGTTTGTTTGTTTGTTTGTTTGTTTTTGCAATTGTGAAAGGGATCAGTCTCTTCATGTTTCTTTCTGTTGCTTCATTGTTGGTGTATAGAAATGCAACCGATTTCTGTAGGTTGATTTTGTCCCCTGCAACTTTGCTGAATTCATGGATTAGTTCTAATAGGCTTCTGGTGGAGTCTGTCAGGTATATCATGTAGAGTATCATGTCATCTGCAAAAAGGGAAAGATTGACTTCATCTTCGCAAATTCTGATGCCTCTTATTTCTTATTGTTGTCTGATTACAAATGCTAGGACTTCCAGAACTATGTTAAACAATGGTGGGGAGAGTGGACATCCTTGTCACGTTTCTGATTTCAGTGGGAAAGCTCTCAGTTTTTCCCCATTGAGGATGATATTAGCTGTGGGCTTTTCTTTTCTTTTTCTTTTTTAATTTTTTAAATGTTTTTTATTTATTTTTGAGAGTCAGAGAGAGGCAGCTCGAGCA
>NW_021876075.1:0-752 GCF_006229205.1 Suricata suricatta
ATTTTAGATACTAGACCTTTATCTGATATGTCATTTGCAACTATCTTTTCCCATTTCGTTGGTTGCCTGTTAGTTTTCTTGATTGTTTCCTTTGCAGTGTAGAAGCTTTTTATCTTGCTGAGGTCCCAAGAGTTAATTTTTGCTTTCATTTCCCTTGCCTTTGGGGATGTGTCAAGTAGGAAATTGCTGTGGGTGAGGTCAAGGAGGTTGTTTCCTACTTTCTCCAGGAGGGTTTTGATGGTTTCCTGTCTCACATTCAGGTGCTTCAGCCATTTTGAGTTGATTTTTCTGTATGGTGTAAGAAAGTGGTCCAGTTTCATTCTTCTGCATGTTGCTGTACAGTTCTTCCAGCACCACCTGCTAAAGAGGCAGTCTCTTTTCCATTGGATACTCTTTCTTGCCTTGTCAAAAATTAATTGGCCATATATTTGTGGGCCAGGTTCTGTGTTCTCTATTCTGTTCCATTGGACTATGTGTCTGTTTTTGTACCAATACCATACTGTCCTGACGATGACAACTTTGTAGTAGAGGCTAAAGTTTGCGATGGTGATGCCTCCCATTTTGGTTTTCTTCCTCAATATTACTTTGGCTATTCAGGGTCTTATGTGGTTCCATACAAATTTTAGATTAATTTGTTCTAGATTTGAGAACGCTGGTGCAATTTGATGGGGATTACATTGAATGTGTAGATTGTTTTGGGTAGTAATGATATTTTCACAATGTTTATTCTTCTGATCCATGAGCATGGAATT
>NW_021876076.1:0-752 GCF_006229205.1 Suricata suricatta
CGTGTAAGTAATATCCATTTGAAATATACTCTGGCTTTTATTTTTAACTTTCATTTTTTCCCTATGGATACATTCACAGGAAGATGCAAAAATAGTAAGGAGAGGTCCAGTGTACCCTTAGCCCAGTTTCCCATCTTGCATAACTGTCATATCAAAATCAGGAAGTTAACATTGGTACAGTGTCTGTGTATGATTTTGTGCTATTGTGTCACACGTGAAGACTCATAACCACCGCTGCAATCAAGATACACAACCACCGTATCACCATTATCACCGTATACCCATACCCATGCCCCTCCCCCCCACCTCCCATCCCTGGCAACTGCTAACCTGTTCTTTGTCTCTGTAATTCTGTCATTTTCTAATATTTTTGAAAACTGAAGAAATCTATTTGCTCTCTTCTTTTCCCAACTTAGGCATCCACATAATAAAAGGTTTAGAATCCAGCACTTTAAATTTTTCATTTTTCTAAGAAAAATCTACATACTTCCTTTTAACAGGCAGAGAAAACCATGTAACCCAGCAAGTTTTACGGCTATATGCTTGTGGCTCACATCATGCAGCTAAACTCATTACTGTACCTTGTATGGGTACCTTTCTCATCCCTTTGATAGAGTTTTGCTCTTTTATGTTCAGTTTTTCACTTTTTGTTTAATATGTACTGCTTTGGGATGATGCCTTCATTAATTTTTGGAGTAAGTACTACTAAGATTATAAATTAAAGCGCTTTGTTGCAGTAAGAAAGAAAAACG
>NW_021876077.1:0-752 GCF_006229205.1 Suricata suricatta
TACCAGGCATGTCTGTCGGTCTATCTATCTATCTATCTATCTATCTATCTATCTATCTATCTATGTATCATCTATCTATCTATCTATCTCATCTATTTATATGCAGTTTTACATCATCTATATCCATATCATCATCTATATCTATCTAATTATATCTATATCTATACCAAAGAGGTGGTAGATGCTATCTCTTATCTACATTTGTAAATAAGGTGAGGTAGGTTAATATTCGTGGCAGGATAGTGTGCTATTCATTACATACAAATGTTAACACATTAAACACTGATAGGTTGTATTTATTAAAATATATGAAGATCACATCTAGATACAAGTATGCCTTCAAACGCACTGTATGATCCTTCTTCAAAATAAAGATTGCAAGCATTCAAGAAGCATTCTTGATCTGGGGCACCTGGGTGGCTCAGTCTATTTGGCATCTGACTTTGGCTCATGTCGTGATCTCATGGCTGGTAGGTTTGAGTCCAAGAGCAGCTCTGTGCTGACAGCTCAGCGCCTGCTTCAGATCCTCTGTCTCCCTCTCTCTCTGTCCCTTTCCTACTTGCACTCTATCTCTCTCAAAAATAAACCAAATAAAAAGTGAAGCATTCTTGTTCTGATGTGATGACCTAGGAGTACTCATTTCAATAATTTTTAGGACTGAAGTAATTATTAAGAAATATCGTTGTACAATCAAATGCCCTTTTGGCAAGAGGTATCCTCTACCGATATCTGGGAAGTCATCTTCCTCGCGA
>NW_021876078.1:0-752 GCF_006229205.1 Suricata suricatta
CCCCCACTTGCGCGCTCCTTATAGCAGTGGTGAGCTTTTGTTCTGTTTTGGTTTGCATTGTGTTAACCTGGGGTTGCATGATTGTCGTCTCTCTTTGTAACCTAAACGGTGCTCAGTGTCTTATTTTTCCTTAGTGACTTTAGAGATGAAACCTTGCAATTGTCCTTGCACAGACCCAGCCAACCAATATCCATGTTTACCCTCAGCCTGAGAGTATGTGCCAAGAAACACTCCTTGGACCTTCCCCCAAAGTTCATAGGGGCCAGTTGTCTTGATTTAATATGTCACGTTTTGGGTTTGTGTGGTTATTCCTTTGTATCTATCATTCTGGTTTTTTAATCCTATATCATGCAAACTAGAGTTTGGGTCTAGAGTTTGAGCTAGCTCTTTTTTATTTTTATTTTATTTTTTATTTTTTTATTTTTTTTCTCCATAATATTTTATTGTCAAGTTGTTTTCCATACAACACCCCGTGCTCTTCCCCACAAGTGCCCTCCTCCATCACCACCACCTCTTTTTCCCGCTCCCCCTTCCCCCTCAACCCTCAGTTCACTCTCAGCATTCAATAGTCTCTCAAGTTCTGCATCCCTCTCTCTCCCCAACTCTCTCTCCCTCCTCCGCTCCCCCTGGTTCTCCATTAGGTCTCTCTTGTTTTCCTGCTAGACCTATGAGTGCAAACATATGGTTTCTGTCCTTCTCTGCCTGGCTTACTTCACTCAGCATGACACCCTCAAGGTCCATCCACTTTCCTA
>NW_021876079.1:0-752 GCF_006229205.1 Suricata suricatta
GCTTGATCCCACGAACTGTGAGATCATGACCTGAGCCAAAGTTGGACACTTAAGCAACTGAGCCATTCAGGTGCCCCATCCCCTGGTATTATTAAAACACATTCTGTGATATTGGAACTATTTTAAATATAAAAGTTTTTCAAAAAGCATGGTCACTGTTGTGTAAAAATGCTGTTCAATGGAAGATACACACATGTAAGAAATAATAGAGTTTTTTTTAATTTTTTAAATGTTTTATTTATTTTTAATACAGAGAGAGACAGAGCATGAGAGGGGAGGGGCAGAGAGAGAAGGAGACACAGAATCGGAAGCAGGCTCCAGGCTCTGACCTAGCTGTCAGGACAGAGCCTGACGCGGGGCTCGAACCCAGGAACGTGAGATCTGACCTGAGCCGAAGCCGGTGGCTTAACCGACTGGGCCACCCAGGTGCCCCAGAAATAATAGAGTTAACTGTCTGTCACACGTGCTGTAACAAAGGTGTCTGGAGAAAGCTGTGAAAATCCCTGGGAAGGACAAGTAATTATTACTTTAGCAGATCTTGTCCAACTCTTCAGGAGTAGCAGGTGGGCTGGCTTTTGGAAGACTAGGTCAGGTTAGACAAGCAGCTATGGGGTTTTAAGAAAGAATGAAGAAAAGTCACAATCCGGAGCATTAACTTAAACCGGGCATATTCTGAGAACAAGTAAATTGAGGGGGGCTCTTTAGTCTCTTACATTCAATTTTCCTTTCCTTTCAGATGCCCTAATTCAGCA
>NW_021876080.1:0-752 GCF_006229205.1 Suricata suricatta
GACACCGCGCTGTGCGAGGGGAGCCCGCAAACCCCGCAGTGCATGTCCTTGCTCCACACTCTTGCTTCACCACGTACCTGCCACGTGGTGCGGGACGGGCGATTGAACCCCTCCAGGGCTTCCAGCCACCGCCCCTCCGTCCAGCCACCGCCCCTCCGTCCAGCCGCCGAGCAGCCGCCAGACCTCCGGGACGCGCGGTGGGGTCTGCGTGTCGTCCCTGCTGCGCTGGCGGATCGGGGTCAGCCTGGCCCGGCTGCGGGGGGCTCCAGAGAGCTGGCGCGCATCTGTGGGGGCATTTCCAGATGAGAATAATGTTGGAACCACGGACTGGGCGATGCAGGGCCCTCCCTCCCGCGTGAGCTACCATCCAACTGGCCAGGGGCCTGCGGCGAACAGTAGGCCGAGGCGGGGTGTTTTCTCTCTGCCTTTCTGCTGCGCTGGCACGTGGGTTCCTCCTGCCCCCTCCACCGCTGCTGCTTCCAGACCTTCCCTCTCCAACCAGCCTTTGCCACCAGCTTTTCGGCAGGTTTTTATGGGGCCCCAGGGCCTCCATAACGGCATGAACCAATTCGTGTGTGTGTGTGTGTGTGTGTGTGTGTATTCATATATATAAAGTTTATTTGCTTATTTTCGAGAAGGAGGGAAGAGCAAAGAGAGAGAGAGAGAATCTGAAGCAAGCTCAGCACTGTCAGTGCAGAGCCGAACGTGGGGCCCCAACTCACGAACTGTGAGATCATGACCTGAGTTGAAAT
>NW_021876081.1:0-1565 GCF_006229205.1 Suricata suricatta
CGAAGCAGGGGAGGGTCAGAGAGAGAGGGAGACACAGAATCTGAAGCAGGCTCCAGGCTTTGAGCTAGCTGTCAGCACAGAGCCTGACGCGGGGCTCGAACCTACGAACTGTGACATCATGACCTGAGCCGAGGCTGGACGCTTAACCGACTGAGCCACCCAGGCGCCCCTATTTTCATTTTATTTTTAGATGATTCCGAGGAGGGGACATAATGCATCCCCTCATCCACATGAAGCATATTTAAGTGGAGCAGCCATACCCCCTGTTCTAGTAGTGGTGCTCTTTATTATTTAGATTATTTTGCAATGTTTCTATGATACATTCCTTTGAATACCATTAGTGACAGCTGTCTCTACTGAAAATGGAATTAATTTTTTGAAGCCATCAAAATTAACTTAGATCTAGATGGGGATGAATAAGGTAGGTGTTCATACCAGGATATGCCATTTTTAATCCCAATTAAAATGGGTAACAATTGGCTGGTGAGGCCTAGTTTCTTAATATGGGTTATGTATTGAAGAGGTGTTTTTTGTGTTTTTTTAATCTATTTTGAGAGAGAGTGAGCAGGGTAGGGTCAGAGAGGGAGGGAGAAAGAAGGAATTTTAGGCAGGCTCCGCTTTGTCAGTGTGGATATGGGGCTTAAACTCACAAATCCCGAGATGATGATCTGAACCGAAATCAAGAGTTGGACCCCTAACCAACTGAGCCACCCAGATGTCCCTCAATTGGAGAGATCTAAAGGAAAACCCAAAAGCATTTTGAGAATCAGTAGTATTACTTTATATGTGTCTTTATATGTTCCCTTTTGAAGGAACAAAACTTTTAAATGCTCATTCTAGAATATTAGCTACAAAAAGTTATTCATAGCTTCATATAAGCATGGACATTATTTAGTATTTCCACAGTTTTTGATGTGGTAGATGTGATGTTTTGTATGTGAAAAAGGGCTTTATTAATTATGTTCATATTTCCTTCTATCTGTAGGTAGAGATTGATTGATACTAATTTTGCATATAATTCAACATATTAAGAATGCTCGAAATGGCATTGCCATTTGGAGTATGGGGAAATGCAGTTGATTAATCCATTTAACAGATGAGTGAAGTCAGAAATCTGTTAAATAAATTTGTTTTCTCAAATAAGCAACCAGATCACAATTTGTTTCTGTTAATTACAGATGAAAGGTTTGTGTTTTTCATGTTACCTTTGTCAAAACCAATCACCCCCAAAAATACTATCTTGATTTGAGTTTAACATTACAGGCAAAATAATTACAAATCCTGTTTTGGCTCATGTTTATTTATTTTTTTATTTAAAAAATTTAATGTTTTTTATTTATTTTTGTGAGACAGAGACAGCATGAGCAGGGGAGGGTCAGAGAGAGAGGGAGACACAGAATCCAAAGCAGACTCCAGGCTCTGAGCTAGCTGTCAGCACAGAGCCCAATGAGGGCTGGAGCCCATAGCCTATGAGATCATGACCTGAGCTGAAGCCAGGTGCTTAACTGACTGAGCCACCCAGGCGCCCCTGCCTCGTGTTTATTGAAGGCAGGACCATATGCTGA
>NW_021876082.1:0-752 GCF_006229205.1 Suricata suricatta
GCGAGGCCCCTGGGCACCGGGCGGGGGGAGGGGACGACCCCGCCGTGTGACACCGCGTTGTTCTCACCCAAAACCTGTTCCCCCGGCCCTGCCTGCCAGAGTGTCTACATTCCCGACATCCCACTGGAAAGTGAGCTGCTAGGACGCAGACGGCATCCGGTCCGTCGCCGAGGGCCGAGTGGGCGGCGACTTGAGGGAAGAAAGCCCGGGAGGGAGCCGCCGGGCGACCGCGAGGAAGGAGTGAGTAAAACGAGCAACCTAGGGGATGCCACGTGGGGGGGTGTGCGCTGGGGAAACCGTCCTAGTGGACGCCAGTGCCGGGGCGCGACGCAGCCGGAGCGGCGGCGGGCTGGGGGAGGGGCCTGGGCCGGTGCCGGCGGCGGGGGCGGGGTGGGGCGGCGGGGGCACACCCCAGACGCATTCCCTTCCCGCTGTCCGCAGCCCTTTGCCTTTTAACCGGGGCGCGTGCGGGTCATGCCGGAGGCCCGCGTGCTTCCCAGCCTTCCTTGCGTTTTGAAATACTTTGGGCGCTCAGTGATTTTACACCCAGTTCATGTGCCCTCCGTGAGGGTCTGGATCATTTTTTAGATTAACAGACCTAGTCTCACAGCTTCCCTGCGTTCTGGCGACCCTTCGGCTGAGCTGGCTGCGAGCTAAGGTTTCCACCTGAGTGTGTGTTTCAGGTTTCCTTTGTCCGTTTGGTACAAGCGTTCAGGGATGGTTCAGGGCGTTCCCGGACCCCGCCGCGCAGG
>NW_021876083.1:0-752 GCF_006229205.1 Suricata suricatta
ATTATAATGGATATGACAAAACTGGCCAAATTACCATGATGAAATCCTTACTGACAAAGAGATGAAGGGGGTGGGGGAGGGGCAACAGTAAGTCAGTTATGGGGTTTTTTTAATTTTTTATTTTTTTCGTTTATTTATTTTTGAGACAAGGCACGAGTCAGGGTAGGCAGAGAGAGAGGGAGATACAGAATCAGAAACAGGCTCCAGGCTCTGAGCTGCCAGCACAAAGCCTGATGCAGGGCTCAAACCCACAAACTGTGAGATCATGACCAGAGCTGAAGTCCGGCACTTAACCGACTGAGCCACCCAGGTGCCCCTAAGTTAGTTATGTGTGCACAATACCGTCTCTGAATGACAGGACCCAAATCCATTTATTAAATATATTTTCTGAAAGGATATTTGGAAATTCTGCAAAATCAATCCATACTGAAAGTAATCATTGAAACCATTTCATACAGAACATTGGTTTAATCATTCACTGATACATTTCTGAAAGTTAGACTTTTAACAATGGAAATAAAAATCCTAAATGTGATTTGAGAAGTCATTTGTGGGGCATTCTTGATTCTTCAACCAACGCAATCTCCTTTTGTTCCAAAGTCCCTTAATTTTGAAAAACATGGTCAGATAATTAGTTAACACCACTGCTCAATAGTATCACCTAATACTTGATTTGGAGCAAATTTTCATATGTTGTGAACTTAGGAAGATCTTCAGTGACTACTCTAATTTCCGTTATTACCAAGGAATTT
>NW_021876084.1:0-752 GCF_006229205.1 Suricata suricatta
AAGTCCTTATAAGAGGTAGGCAGGAGGTACAGAGTCAGTAATAGGAGACATAATCACAGAAGTAGGAAGTTAGGGTGTTCTGAGAAAGAGGCCATGAGCTATGGAATGCAGGCAGACTAGTGGCTAGAAAAGGAAAGCAAACGGATTTTCCCCTGATGTTTTCAGAAGAAACACAGTCTGACCAACACCTAGACTTTAGACTTACTTTTGACCTTTAGAACTGTAAGATAAATATGTGTTGTTTTAAGCCAGTCAGGTTTTGGTAATTTGTTACAGCAGCAATAGGAATGCCAGATTCTTAAAATATTAAACATATATCTACAATATAACCGGTCCTCACACTCCTAGATATTTATGCAACAGAAATAAAAATATATGCTCATCCAATAACTTCTATATGGATGTAGCAGCTTTATGTGTAATAGCTAAAACCTGGAAATAAGTCAAGTGTAACAGGTGAATGGATAAACAATTCACGGTATATCCAGACAATGGAACATGGAACAAAGGAATAAAAAAAGAATAAACAATTGATAATTACACCAACATGGATGACCCTCAGAATAATTATGCTGAATAGAGAAGCCAGAAAAAGAGAGAACATACTGTAGGATTCCATTTTTTGAAATTCTAGAAAATGCAAACTTATCTACACTGACAGATCAGTATTTGCTTGGGATGGTAAGGAGAGAGAACAGAGAGGAGTGTAAAGGGAGGATTCTAAAAGGTCATGAAGAAACTTTTGGGGGTGA
>NW_021876085.1:0-752 GCF_006229205.1 Suricata suricatta
TGGGAGATGGGATTCATGCTGACCAGCCGCTGGCTTTGCAGTATTCAGCTCTCCTTTGCCTTCATTCAGGAAGCGTTGGCTTCGAGCCCTCCCCACGCCCGACCACAGCCCTGTTCCTGACTGAGCTCACTGGTGAGGGTGGCTGATAAATGCCCATCTCTGCTAGGAGTGTGTGTCCACTCACTGTCATCAC
This sequence comes from Suricata suricatta, assembly GCF_006229205.1. NCBI lineage: Eukaryota > Metazoa > Chordata > Mammalia > Carnivora > Herpestidae > Suricata > Suricata suricatta. Next base: position 194 of record NW_021876085.1, read on the forward strand.
GTCCCCGACCACGCTGCCTGGGATCGACCCCGGCTCAGTAAATACATGTTCAGTGAAGAGTGAGGCAGTCCACGGGTGTGTAAGGCACAGAGGACCATGAGTGCGTCTGGGAGGCAGATGCGCTCCCCGCAGGCAGGATGTAAAATGGGTGCCTGCCCCACTCAACCCACGACGGCATGTACACACTTGGACCCGAGTGAGATGTTCTCTCTCTCTCTCTCTCTCTCTCTCTCTCACACACACACACACACACAGTAGGTGCTCAGTTAACGTGCACAGATGCATCTTCTCTCATCGTCTTCTGGCTTGGGCTGGAAGGGGCCACCTGCCACGGGGCGGATGGGCACACACCGTCACCCTGCTGGATTTGAGCCCAGGAACAGCTGGTGAAGGTGCCTTCATTTGCTTGAAGTGTAGGTTCTCAGCTGGCCCACCTCGTGACCAGGTGCTGTGGTGTGTCTGTGCACCTTCATCCTCCCACAGGTTCCTGGATGGTCCTCACATTGGAAGGAAAGCCCTCTTTTCTTTTTTAATGAAAAAGCAAGGTCTGTTTTGTTTT
>NW_021876086.1:0-752 GCF_006229205.1 Suricata suricatta
ATTAAGCGAAGGAGGAGGCTGGAAAAGAATTCTGTCCGGGTTGAGGAGCAGTGTCTGGTAATGAGTTATTCAGGCATTGCTGAGACACCAGTCAGGTGGTTGTTTTAGTACCTCTCGGTTGCATGGGGGGTGGTCACGGCAAGAGCTTGTCCCAGAGTCAATTTGTCGGCGTCCTTAACTAAAGATGCCACTGCAGCCACAGTCCTTAAACAGAGGGGGCCATCCGGCCACTATTGTGTCCAAGCATTTGGACAAGTAGGCCACTGGCCTTTTCCAGGGTCCTAGCGTCTGGGTCAGCACACCCTTGGCCACCCCTGTACTTTCATCCACAAACAGGTGGAAAGGCTGAGTAATGTCAGGAAGCCCCAGCGCTGGTGCCGACATGAGAGCTGTTTTTAGAGTTTCAAATGCTTGTTGATGTCCAGGGTCCATTGAAACTCACTCTTGTCTTTGGTCAGTTCATACAAGGGTTTAGCAATCTCTGCAAAGCCTGGAATCCACAATCTGCAAAACTGCCGACCCCAAGAACTCTCTCATCTGTCTGGGGTTTTTTGGTGGGGGTATGTGGAGGATGGTGTCCTTTCTGGCCGGAGACAGCCATCTATGTCCATCCTTAAGGATGTATCCCAAATAAGTGACTTGGGGTTTACAAATTTGAGCCTTTTTAGCAGAGGACCTGTATCCCAACTTGCCCAGCGTCTGGAGTAGATTTTTAGTTCCCTGAACGCAGCTTTCTTCAGAGGTGGCTGCGA
>NW_021876087.1:0-752 GCF_006229205.1 Suricata suricatta
GCTGGCCAGAGAGCACAGACCCTATGATCAAATGAATAGACTGGAGACTTTAAGTCTCAGTGGATTCCCAGGTACTCAGAGTATTCCCAGATACGCAGATACCCAGTCAGAAACTCAGCCTGTGGTACCTTCTTTGTGTGGAAGGTGTGCATGGTAGTTATTGTTAGGCACTTCTGTTGAAGTGAGATCATGCAGAGTTAGTGACTAGAAAATACTTTCTAGCATGAGGAAATACATGAGGAAAATTTTGGAATGGTGCTCTTGACTAGCTCTCTGACTAGGGCAGTATACCTAACATTTCTAAGTTGTAGTTTCTTTGTTTATAAAATTGCGGCGTGAGCATGCAGATGAAATGATGAGAATGCATGAAATGATGCACTGAACATAAAAGCACTCAATTAATGTTAGTGGTGATGAAAGCAGTTAATAATAAAACCATGATCATGAAAGGATTTTTATATAAGGGAAAGTCTTGTTGTATGTCCTCTACTACTTTGCTTCTAGATTCCCTGGAATTGCTTTTAGCTTGCTGAAGAAGGACTAGAAAGAGGGCTTTGTTTTAAAGTTGTTCAGTCATGATGAGAGATTCTCTTTTAGTTATCTAGGTAGGAATTCCTTATGGTTCCAATATTAGCCCTTCATAATTTCATCAGATGGCTTACTGGTGGCTCTGATCAGAATCAGGCTACTTAGTATTGATATCATAGTCCATCTACATTGTCTTATTCTTAAAATGGAAGGGAACTAGAGTT
>NW_021876088.1:0-752 GCF_006229205.1 Suricata suricatta
ATACAGAGGTTTACACATTACTTGAGTTTGAGGGACACTGGAATACATCCACGTTGAGTGAACAAAGGGACAAGGAATAAATGGGTCCCAAACAATCTATCAGGTAGTTCATTCAGTAGGGAAAACCCTGAAGCCCGTTGTTTGGTGTGAACAATCAAAGACCCGTGGAGCATACTTAATTTTTCCATTTCAAACAGAGCAATAATGTAGGAATGGCCTTGTGACACTTCTCCCCGCTTGTTTGGATTCTCTCCTCTACTAAAAGCAGGCGGCGGTAAGGACTCCTATCTCCACACCAGACTACATCTTGCACCTATTATCTGTCCTGGCCGACAGTAAGAAGCGAGTGATGGCATCCCCCCTTGTAGGCCCCTAATAGGTGGCCTATCATTGTCCGGGACACCTTAAAGAATGTCTGGGTGCGCCTCTCTGAGCACCTGACGGAGGGGGGCTTGAGAACCCGGGAGCAATTGCCGTGTCACTGGCATGTGATTTATTGCAATGCTTAATTATGTCTACAGGGCACCATCTGGAGACCCAATTTGGGTTCTTTATGAACAAAAATTAAAGTCAAAATACACCTTCTTCTGAACTCAACTGGGTCCCGCTTCGGACTCCTCGCACCTGGAGAATATTACCCCGTGCTCAGTCCCCAAACCACATCTTAATTGTTTCAGTTTAGAAGGTCTCAGGCACCACAGCCACTCCCGAGTGGAGACAGTGGGTTTCCCTTTCCTAGACCTTGTTCTCCA
>NW_021876089.1:0-752 GCF_006229205.1 Suricata suricatta
GATATGAGCCTGGAGCTGGACAGGCGTGACAAGCCAGCCTGCAGGGAATGGGGAGGCCCAGAGACTGCTTAAGAGAGAAGCTGGGCCTGGAGGAACAAGTCTGAATGGGAGGCTTCTTACTGAGATGAAGGCAGCCCGGCCTCTCTTCCCAAAGGAGCAGGATTCATTGGCCCGGGAGCAGAATCGTTAGCATGTGGCAAAGAAAGGTAGGCAGTAAGCGATCAAAACACTAAAATGGGGGAAGAGAGTTGGTATGCTCCATGAATGGAGGCTTTGCTAAATTAGCAGGAAGGAGTAAAGGTGATTTTGAAGGACAAAAAATAATACAGGCAGGTTAGCCAGTGTTGCATTTTAGGGCTATAAACATTCCTTCCAGGAGAAGCTGCTAAGTTTGACTTGGGGGGTGGCTATGAAGACTTCTTCACGGCTGCAGAGCAGCAACTGAGCCCTGAGTGAAAGTCAGGCGTAGGTGGGAGGACACTGAGTGCACGTGCCCATTGCTGATCTGCAGAGCGAAGCCAGTCGGTCCCTGGAACCTCAGGATCATTCACGACGTGGAGGTTATTGAACTAAATGTGATTCAGGAAACTTGTTGCAAGCATTGACTTTATTCAAGGAGGTTATGAAAGATGCATGAGCAAGCAGAACCCCATTCCTGCACGTATGAGACTTGAGACTACATAATCTAGAAGATTCCAGCTCTTGCAAGTCCTCAGAGAAGTAAAACTACCATCTATGATTCCATGGTAGAA
>NW_021876090.1:0-752 GCF_006229205.1 Suricata suricatta
TGGGTGGCTCAGTCGGTTAAGCTTCCAACACTCAGTCTCTGTTCAGGTCATGGTCTCCAGGTTTTGTGAGTTCTGGCCCCAATTCGGGCTCCGCGCTCATGGTGCAGAGCCTGCTTGAGATTCTTCTCCCTCGCTCTCTGCCCCTCCCCCGCTCATGCGGTCTCTATCTCTAAATAAATAAACTAAAAAAAAAAAAAAAAAGATTTAAAACAAATACCATAGATTTTTTAAAATGTAAAACTAAATATTTCAAACCTGTATGATGACTCATTTCAAACAGCATTCAACACTATAACATCAAAGTACAGGACTAGCATTTATGTAACTTTCTAAATTTTATGAGAAATGGAATTTGACCCATAAGTGCTTTGGTCTGTAGTCACATCTAAAGATCTTTATAAAGATATCAGTGAACTTCAGTTCACTGTATTTTTTTCTAACATTTTATTATGAAAATTTTCAAACATACAGAAAAACTGTAAGACTTTTGGTAAACACCCATATCTTTATCCTCCAGATGCTACAATTATAATTCCGCTATATTTGTTTTACCACATAACTGTCCCTTCAATTGGATCCATCTTTTAAGGCATTTCGAAATAAGTTGCAGGATCAGTTATGCTTCAACTCCAAACATTTTTGTATGCCTATGATGAATGTGTGATGTGTAACTTAAAATGTTTTTGAGATTCATCCATGTTTTTGAATGTATCAGTAGTTTGTTCCTGGTTATTATTGAGTAATACTCTGTT
>NW_021876091.1:0-752 GCF_006229205.1 Suricata suricatta
CACTCACCGTGAAAGGAGCCTGCAGCGCTACCTCCCCCTCATCTGTGATGATGTGAGCTTGGCAGGGAATGTCTGCCTATTTTGCTGTGGTTTCTTCTGCCTCCTGCCCCTAACTCTATTGATGAGCAACTCCCCCCGGTTGGCTACTAGGCTCCATGGGGGTCTCTGCTCTCTAGACCAGGATCCCCTGTGGGTGCTGCCTGCTTTCCCAGAACTGCTGACGGCAGATTTGATGGAGGTTCTCCTAGCTCAGAATCGTCCCCCTCCCCACTCCCATCCTCCCACTCCACACATCCTAATCGGATATTAGGCTCACCCTGGGAGCTGTGCCCCCCTCCCCCGATGCAGAGCCATGATTTAAATCAACAAAGGCTCTCAGAGGAGACAAACAGCAAACCCAGAGCTTGGTGGGACCCCCTGGAGCCTTCCCCTCTGTGGCTCAGGTACAGGGAGGAGTGGGGCTGGGACAACTTTGGGTTCTTACACACTGTGGGTCACCCATAGTCTCCCACAAGCAAAACGCTCAGAGTCCTTCTCCTGACTCCTTCTATAGTGAAGAAGAGGGAGACTTCAAATCATCTGGTCACTGATTATCTTCCTGTCATATGAATTGAACCAATGAAATGGGCTTTGCCTATAGTAGGTTGAGGGGAAGCTCAACATGAGTAAGAACAAATGAGCAGTTTTTCCACCAGAGAATATGGTGCAGAGACAAACCATCAAAATAACAGCAAGGAGAGTAAACAAGTTTA
>NW_021876092.1:0-1565 GCF_006229205.1 Suricata suricatta
ACAATAGATGAATAAAGAAGATGTGCTGTATAGATACAATGGAATAATACTCATCCATAAAAATAATGAGGAGATCTTGCCATTTTAAAAACCCAGAGGGTATATTGCTAAGTGAAATAAGTTAGACCGGGAAAGAGACAAATACCTTATGATTGCACTTATATGTGGAATCTATAAAGCAAAATAAGTGAACAAACAAGAAAACCAAACAGACTGTTAATCCAGAGAACAACTGGCGGTCACTGGAGGGCAGGTGGGTAGGTGCGGATGGGTGAAATTGATAAAGGGGGTTAAGAGGTACAACCTCTAATAAATAAATAAGCCACAGAGATAGATGAAAAGTACAGCATAAGGAATATAGTCAATGATATTGTAATAACGTTATGTGGTGACAGATGGAGATGACACTTGTGGTGAACACTAAGTAATGTATATAATTGTTGAATCAGTTCAATTGTACACTTGAAACTAATATAACATTCTATGTCAGTTACCCTTCAATAGTTTAGAAACTTTTTAGGCCTATATAGTGAATAAGATATATGGATTGAACTTTACTTTTTAAGGAAGAACTATATATTTTGAATTTGTGACTTTAACAGCAATTTGAATATTGATTTTTAAATACCAAAATAAACCTCTGATTAATTCTTTCTGTTTCAGACACTCTCCTTGAAGACATCATACTTTCCCCCCACCTCCCCGTCTGCAAAGCCTCAAATACAAGGTCATTGTAGAAACAGCAAAAAGCTTATCGGGGTGAGTACCATGAAGGCAGATGAATCTGAGAAAACACAAGACAAACTTTCTCTCAATCAGGAGTCCAGGGTTTCCAATATGAAAGAGAAAAATCGGATGGAATATTTTGATTAATAATGTATTTCAACACGTTTGCATTTCTTACTCTGCTCTCTTCTTTTAGAAACATCTGGATGAGTTTCACCATTCAAAGATCAAAACAGTGAAGCAAGTATTCATAGCAATTATGAAGCCGATGTATTTCACAATAGACACTTTAGTGCTGGCTGTAAATGCTTTTCAGAATATTTCCTAATTTACTCATACAAAGGAAAGCCTCAACTCTGAGAATTTCAGTCTTGAGGACAGGGCTGAATCAATATATTGCTCATGAAAAATTCGGAGTAAGATTTGATCCATTTGGCTCAGCATTATTGTTTTATTATAATTGACTCCTATCTATTTTATAGACTCTGTAAACTTCTAACTGCAAAACTGGCTTTTATTAGCAAAATAAGCAAATGTCCTTTTTGGAAGACCTAAACAATATAATGAAAATGTCGATGTAAGGATATTCTTCAGTTATCAAAATTAATGTAATAGAATCAGTCATATACACAAAGATGTACCTATTTCATTACTGAAATTGTGAAAACGCATGTCTTCTGTGCATGTGCATTTTGGGTTTGTTTTTAGAATCAGGATTGGCTCCTGGACTAGACTTCATAAGGGTGGGGTGGGTGGTGCAGCAGACGAGGTATACCGCTTCGTGTCTTATGTCTCATCTGGGCTTCAGATTCTTCATCCTGGAGGAGAGAGGGTTAAAG
>NW_021876093.1:0-752 GCF_006229205.1 Suricata suricatta
TTTATCTTTTGTCAGTTGAAGATTTAAACAGTCCCATTTTTCAACCCTGAAATCCCAGAATTTAAGGCTCCTTCTTTTCTTTTTCATCCCATCCTACAAAAAGGCCAGTTATTTTCTGGGTTCATTTCATTTTTAAAATATCAAATTCAGCAAATACAAGTAACACACTCAAGCAATATTCCGTTTAAATACCTCTCCAGCCAAAGCCACAAGTTCACCGGAAGACTAGCTGCCTCCCAAGTTAGGGCCACTGCAGCAAACCTGCATTATTACACTGATTACCAGTTTTCAGTTTCCTTCAGTGCTTTCTCACCACTTATAGCTTTATCCTGAAGGAATTGCCACTGATTCTTTTTTCATACGACAGCATCCTGCTCCTTATTAGTTTTTATATTAGCCTCCTCGCTGCACAAAAGGCAACCCCAACACTCTGGCAGCTAACAACAAATAAATTTCTTACCCATGTTACATGTTAGCAAGTGCCACTTGGCTACACCTACTTTGGCTCTGTTTCACATATTTTCACAGTCAGGGACACAGGCTGAAGGGGCAACTGCTCCGTGTGACAAATGCATTCTCATGACAGAAAGGAAGGACAAGAGGTATTAAATCACAGTTAAGGTCTTTGCTTGAAAGTAGCATGGTTATTTCTCACATTCCATTGACCGAGCCTCGCACAATGGAGTGAGGAAGTATTTTCTTCCCATTATGAGGCAGTGAAGGAAATATTTTCAAAGAATATAACCTTCCAT
>NW_021876094.1:0-752 GCF_006229205.1 Suricata suricatta
CCATTGGCCACAGGACATAAATCAGTACACAGTTATACATCTGGCTATTTCTCCTTCTAGTCATCACTGTCCTTCAGGGATGTCCCAGAGAAAAGCAGTTGTTTACTTTGGGTGTTACCTATATCTCTCTCTTCTTCTGTCAACTGATTATAAGGAATTCCTCACGTGGCCATAGATGCAGACTGAGAGAAAAAAGGGAATGTAGCACTAGTGGGGACCATGGGCCTTTGGGCCACTTCTTCATATAAATTACTTGTGTCTTTAGGGCTTTCTTGGGCCTAATCAGATACATAAAACTTGCATTTGATGAGGAAGTGCTGCTGTGCATACCCAACTCTATGGGTTGGTGGGTCAGATAAGACCCGGTTCATAATGGGCAGCTCAAGTTGCATGATAACCTGGTGGCCTATGGTTAGGACTTCAGTTTCCACTAAGGCCAGTAGCAGGCCTAAAGCTGCTTCTTAAAAGGAACGTAGTTATTTATAAAGAATGGCAGGGCTTTCCTCTCAATTCTTCAGAGTCTGTGCTGTGACTCACCAGTAGAGGTCTGCTGAAGGCTCCCAACAGCATCCCTATCTGCCATTGCCGCTTCAAACACCACTGGATCTGCTGGATTACATGGCTGAAGTGGCAGAGCGGCTTGCACAGCAACCTGGGCCTGTTGCAGAGCCTTCTCTTGTTACGCGCCCCACCCCAAAATGGCAGCTTTTTGAGTTACCTGCTAAATGCACCAGAGTAACACACCCAAACAA
>NW_021876095.1:0-752 GCF_006229205.1 Suricata suricatta
ACACACACACACATACACACATATATATAAATGTATATGCATACACATAAGTACAATATTTGAAAGTAGAATCATAATCAATAGTGATATACATTTCTATCACATTTGCTTTAATAACAACATATTCACAATACAGATGGATTATAATTTGTTCAAACTCTCCCATTTTGATGAACTCATTTCTATCATATCACTGCATTAAAAGTGTTGGTACATGTGTTAGTGTTTATTCTACAGTCATCCTTTCTTAAAATACACATTGATTTTGATTGATTCTCTAATCACGAGTACACACTAGATTTATTATGTCATTTTCCTTATGTGATAATGTAGCGTTAGCACAGATTTCCTCCTGTGGAATAATGAATAAGGGTGCAGTTTTGGGGGCACCTGGGAGCCTCAGCTGGTTGAGCATCTAACTCTTGATTTTGGCTTAGGTCATAATCTCACTGTTCTGTTCATGGGTTCAAGCCCCAAGTCAGGATTCATGCTGGCTGGCAATGTGGAGCCTGCTTGGGATTTTCTCTCTTCTGTCTGCCACTCCCTTGCTCATTCTCTCTCTCTCTCTCTCTCTCTCTCTCTCTCTCTCTCTCAAAAAAAAAAATAAGGATGCAGTTGTCTGTACAGAGTAGAGGAGAGAGGCAGTCTCAAAGGCCAAGTCCATGAATTATAAAATAATCTCCAGGCAGATTTGTACATTTGTGTATATATCTATATAAAAAATAGACATATACATATATAGATAGGTATTC
>NW_021876096.1:0-752 GCF_006229205.1 Suricata suricatta
TGGCTCAGTCGGTTAAGCATCAGCTTCAGCTCAGGTCATGATCTCACGGTTTGTGGGTTCGAGCCCTGCGTCGGGCTCTGTGCTGACAGCTCAGAGCCTGGAGCCTGTTTTGGATTCTGTCTCCCTCTCTCTCTGACCCTCCCCTGCTCATACTGTCTATCTCTCTCAAAAATTAAGTAAAATAAAAACGGAAAAAAAAATTTTAAAGAGCTTTTTAAAGTTCATTTATTAGTTTTATAATCTCTACACCCAATGTCAGACTTGAACTCATGACCCTGAGAAGAGTTGCATGCTTTTCTGACTGAGCCAGCTAGGCACCCCAACTAGAATTCTAAATTAAAGAAATAATCCTATATAAGGGAATTTTTGCAGGGAAAAGTACCTGAATTTTAGGAGATCTGTTTGGCCATGGTATGTGTGTGTGTGTGTGTGTGTGTGTGTGTGTGTAATATTTACATAATTACATAAAAGAAATTGGAAGTTTCTCATTTATTTTTATTTGAGAGGAAAAGAGAGGAAGAGAGAGAGAGTGAGAGAGCAAGTAGAGGAGAGGGAGAGAGAGAGAATCCTAAGCAGGTCCCACACTCAGCACAGAGCTCAACACGGGGCTCAATCCCACAACCCTGGGATCATGACCTGAGCCAAAACCACGAGTTGGATGCCCCGCTGACGGAGCACCCAGGCGTCCCTGTGCTGGGGGTTTCTATCGCTAGGTACCCATATTTGTCTGTACTTTCCCCGTTTTGTGTCAC
>NW_021876097.1:0-752 GCF_006229205.1 Suricata suricatta
TCTCTTCCGTTTAGATTCAGAAACCCTCGCTTCATGTTCTTTTTCATCAGATGAGCCCTTCCTGGCTAATTTTATTTCTCCCATCAGGAGGACAGGGGAGCAGCGCTGTTCTGATTCACGGTGCTGCGGTTTTCTGGCACTTGTTGCTACCGAGACAGTGCCGGTCTTCTCAGCTCTGCAGTCCCCTAATCCCCCCCCTCGGTGCCGCCGTCCGCTGTGCCGCCCCTGGTCCTGACTTCTCAGGACTTTCCCAGAGGCTGTTACTGACCGTCGGTGATGATGAGCAGGTCTCACCCAGCGCGTGAGTGGGAATGTGTTTTTGGGGAGGGTTAGGTCTATGTTTGGACATTTATAGCATACATGTGGCCCAGCACCTCTGCCCACCTTCTCTTATTTTGTGTCGTGGGGCCGTGATCATCGTGTTCCCAGGGCGTGGTCTCGGTCAGTGGTGATACACTGGCATACAACCAGCACCAGCACGGAGAAAAGTAGGGGCGCAGGGCCGCGGCAAGAGGAGAGGGCCCTTCATGCGAGAAGCGTTGGTCCTTCGTCTAGTGTGGCTTAAGACCAGCGGAGCACAGCATCCACGGTGATAGAAAAGGGGAAGGTGTCAGAAAGAAGGGTCCATTGGCCTCACGGAGCAACATTCCCAGAAGCCCTCAGGGACGGGTGGAGCCCCCCAGAGTACCTGACACATGAAGTCCTGGGTGCCAGGGCCTGAAGGACACAGGGACAGCGACACTTGGGTCAGC
>NW_021876098.1:0-752 GCF_006229205.1 Suricata suricatta
ATTTTTATTGAGGTATAATTGATACATTAATTTCAGGTGTGCCGTGTAATAATTCACTATTTGTGTATGTTGCAAAATGATCAAAGTTCAGTTAACATCCATCACCATCCACAGCTACAATTTGTTTTTCGTGCAGTGAGAACTTTCAAGATCCACTCTCTGCAGCTACTTTCAAATAGGCAAGATAGTATTATTAACTGTAGTTATAGTCATGCTTGTGGTACTCTGGTATGCGGCTCAGGGAATGCAAAAGTAGTGCCAGCCCTCTGAGGTCTCTGGAAAGGACAACAGTGAGCCCTTGGATGTTTGTTTCATCAGAAGCCTGTGCTTCAGGCTGTAACTGTGGAGGTAAGCTAATGGGTCCCTTTCACAGAAACATTTAGCTCCTGGGTCGGTGGCTTCCTGCTGTCCCTGGGCAGTGGGAACTATTTAAAAACTCTCTCCTTTGATTGCAGTTGTGTGGAACTCATACGCGTCAGTCCCACTGGCCACCAGAGCCATGCAGGGGTGTCCCCCAAAATTGAGGCACCAGCCGAGGGTCTGAGTTCCTTTCTGCAATACACAAGCGAGCTGGCGCCAAGGCAGCAGGAGAGCGAGAAGACGACATCCACTGGCCTCTGTTTCCTGGGAGCTCATCTGTAGCCTGTAGATGTGTCAGATCAGAAGCTTGTCCCTCAGGCCAAGGCTCCGGGACAAGCAAATAGGCCTCTGTCTCAGAAACACAGCATGGGAGGGCGGGGCGAGTTGCAGTA
>NW_021876099.1:0-752 GCF_006229205.1 Suricata suricatta
ATCTCCTTCATTCCACGTACATACTTTATTAGAGAAGACAGAGAGCCCTTTTTGACTGGCTTCCACTCCCAGCTTGTCTTGGGAAAATCTGCGTAAGCACCTTCAGCTCTCTTGAGTGTAAAATGAGGAGCTGGAGTAGATATTCCCAAATATCCCTTATAGATATTATGTTCAATGTTTGGTGTACAATGCCTGAGGGAAACAATGTGTCATGGTAGGACACTGAATAAGGAGACAGCGGGTAGACTCAGGATAAGCTTCTCTGTGTCTCTTCCTGGCTACATGACACTAGGCAACTCTTTCTCTCAGAGGTGACACTGCCCATCTCATAGATACTTTGTGAGGAGAAAATGCACACACGACAGTGGTAAGCTGTTGGTAACTATCACAGAATACTTACTCTGCTAACCCCAAATGGTGGTTCAGGGTCTAGCTGAGTCAGGTGAACCTGTGAGCCACTGGGGCTCCAGGACCTATTGCCTAAGGTGATGGAAATGAATGAAAGGAGGTCGGAAGACCAGAAGTTTTACTCATGGTATCTTGGAGAAAGACAGAAGGGATGGCTATTAGAGAAGACAAGCTCAGTGTGCAGTTATGAGCCCCCACCCAGGCTTAGAGGGTTAAGTCTACCTTTGACCCCAAGAAGTTGCAAGTAGAAGCAAAAAATTATTTCTCTGAATAACTTATGTCTCAGGATCAATCAAGGTTACTTTTAGGACCCAAGAGACCAGATCCATCCAGTTAGAGAATGG
>NW_021876100.1:0-752 GCF_006229205.1 Suricata suricatta
TATGAAAAACTGTGAAATGATTATTATATATATTGGTCTCTGTCCCTGGTTCCTGACAGAGCTCCTAAATCCCTAGGAATTTCCTGCACTAGGGGAGCATCTCTTGTTCTAATGCAGCGATACTCAGTGGGCTCCTGGCTGGCTTCAGGAAGGGCCTGGTCACCAGAAGGGACCATGCCATGATTCCAAGTGTGGAACTTTTGGCCGCCCCCCCGGCCCCCCGTGGAGGACAGATGGGCTAGGATGGAGTTAATAATGGATCGGTCCCACATGATGAAGCATCCATAAAAATCCCTAAATTATGCAGTTCAGAGAGCGTCCAGTTGAGTGAACACAATCACATGTTAGGAGAATGGAATCCCGCAACTCCATAGGGACAGAAGCTCGTGCACTTGGGACCCTTCCAGACTTTTCCCTAAGTACCTCTTCCCTTGGATATTCCATCTGTATCCTTTATTATAATAGACCGGGGCATAGATAAGTAAGTATTCACCTGAGTCCTGCGAGGCACGAGAACGAGCAATCAAACCCGAGGAGGATGTGCGAGTCCTCAATGTGTGACAATATGAGACAGAAGTGGGGATAGCCCGGGGACCCACTACTTGCCATTGGCATCTGAAGTGGGGGCACTGTTGTGACACTGAGCCCTTAACCAGTGAGGTCTGCACTAACTTCAGGGAGTCAGTGTCCGAACTGAATTAATTGTTCGACACCCAGCTGATGTCCGGGGAGTTGAAGAATAAGCTGGCGTG
>NW_021876101.1:0-752 GCF_006229205.1 Suricata suricatta
AATGATTTAGGTGGCCCTCCCTGACCTTAGCCTGCTAAAATTTGTGTTGTTGTGTGGTCCTCTCCCCTGGGTTTGGCAGGGCCTTTGACTTGATTGTAGCCAAGGGAATATGGGGCTGTTATACAAGGTACATGATAATATCATATGGTGTTATACTGTCTGTGTTGCTAGATTCTGTCTGTCTGTCTGTCTGTCTCTCTCTCCTTATTATTGGCTTTGAAGAAGCAAGTTGCCGTGAATTCTGTTGTCACAAGGAATCAGACGCTGTCAATAATTATATAAGCAGTCAAACAACTCTTTTCCCAGTCATACCTTCAGATAAGAACTCACCCCTGGCTAATATCTTGATGGCCACCTTATGAGACCCTAAGCAAAGGACTCTTCTAAGCTGTGCTCAGACAAATTTTGCATATATTTGTTAACTGGGTTTCTCTGAACATCTGGTGGTTCACTAGTGATTGCCTAGCTTACCCAAAGCCTTGATAACTGGAGAATTTCCAAATACTGCATTTTTTTTAGCCAGGCAAATGGTATGAATAGTATATATGAGATTGTGTCCTTCTGTCTTTCATAGGAGTGCTTGAGTATCAAATCTGCCTTCTGAGATTAATCTACACCTATTATAGGTGTTAACGAAGCCCAGTTGAGAGGTGGGGGGCTCAGCAGTTCTTGATGTCATGTATCATTCTAACAGGCTAAATGTGGGCCAGGCACAGCACAAGGGCTATATATATATATAGCTATATATATAA
>NW_021876102.1:0-752 GCF_006229205.1 Suricata suricatta
TCACCCAAATTGTCCAGGTGGTGATGACATTTAGAATCCATCTGACACAGAGGACCCACAACTTAAGAATGAAAGATACTCAGGAGGTAACTGCCTGTCTTCTGTCTCCCCTTTATTACTCAAGGGGAAGATCCCACACAATCCCCTGACTAGAAATTCTAGTCTCTGACAATTTCCATAGGCAAGAAATACTTTGCATTTATCCTAAATCTGTCCCCATGAATATGTTCTCTCAATGTGCCTTTCATGGATATAGATAATTGCTCATTTCTTCCTTCAGGAATTTGTTGTGGCACACTGTGTATAGCAGATTGCTTTCTAATTATCAAGAAAGGGGAAAAAATGATCCTTTAGAATACACGGAGACTACTATTTGGTTTCTTCTTTTATCAAACTCAGACACCAATTTTGAATTTTATTTCTATATCTGTACATCAATAAGTTATATATATATCCTTGGTTCTTTCTAAATAATTACTCAAGCTTTTATATCCTTAGTTATAAGGTCTAGAGTTACATGGTTTTTTTAAATTTTTAATGTTTTTTATTTTTATTTTTATTTTTATTTTTATTTTTATTTTTGAGTGAGAGAGAGAGACAGTGTGAGCAGGAGAGGGTTAGAGAGAGAAGGAGACTGGGGCACCTGGGTGGCTCAGTTGGTTAAGCCTCCAAATTCAGCTCAGGTCAGATCTCACATTGGTGGGTTCAAGCCCCGCATCAGGCTCTGTGCTGACAGCTAGCTCAGAGCCTGG
>NW_021876103.1:0-5461 GCF_006229205.1 Suricata suricatta
TGCAAGTGCGCCAGGGACATTAACAGCTGGATTCCGGCAGCAGTGCTCCGGCCAACATGACATCACCAGGCAAGGAGATGAGCTCCCAGTGAGGCTTGGGGTGGGGGGCTCCCTAGCGAGGCATTCCTTCCTGAAGCTTCATCCCAGCCCTGGCTCGTCCCCTCCTCCCCTCCTCCTCCCCTACCCCCTCCCTCCAGGCTTGGAATTGGGTTTGGGGTGGGTTCTGCTCCCAAAGCCATCTCCTCCAGCAGGCGGGCGAGCAGGACTGTCCTCTGCTCAGGGCTCCGTTCTCTGAGGTCCGGGCAGCGCTCTGGGATGGCCTGCTGCCCTGGCGGGTTGGCGGCTGGAGGCGGGCGTCCTGCTCCAGGAAGGAGAGATCTCCGAGGATCTGGGCAGCAGCAGGTAGTTCTGGGGGGGGCCAGTCACAGTCGTGACCCAGGGTGGTGTGCGTGTAGGCCGGACAGGTGGGAGTATGTGGACAGGGGCTAAGGGAACCAGGAAGGACGTGGGAGAGACCGCTGGCGATGGGGTCGCAGGCAGGGGAGGGAAGCCCCGAGGTGCGTGTAAGTATGAGACCAGGCGCAGGCAGTGGGGACAGTGGCGGGGCTGGAGTCCAGATGATGTATGGAGGGAACTCGGGACTATAGACCCATGCCCGCAGCATCCGCTCTCTGCAGCACCTGCTCCCTGCAGCACACAAAGCACCTGCACGCGGACCCGCCCACTCATTGTCCAGCACAGGGACTTCCGCCCGTGTGCAGCCACCTGGGGCACGAGTGCCAGGACGCGATGGTACCAGGCCACGCTGGGACGAACCTGCTGGGCCACATGCGCTCGCTCAGAACACACAAGGCCTCGGTCGGAAGGCCCGGGGCGGAAGGGCGCTGTAGGTGGAGGGGCCGCTAAGGGAGCCAGGCTGCTGGTGGGCCAGGGGACTGGTGCTGGCGCTGTTCCCTGCACCCCTGCCCCGCCCCCAGCGCTGGGGCTCGGAAGGGCCCAGCATTGAGGGCGCAGGAGGCAAGCAGATGGCCACCCTTCCCAGCCAATGACCGGTGCGCCTGCCTGGGCCCCTCCCCCCGCCCCGGGAGCCTGGGGCCTGCTGCGTCTGGGAAGGAATTCAGGGGGAGGCCACGGAGCAGCAATCGAGCATTCCCTCCACACATCCCTCTATGCGACACAGTACCAGCGGCCTGCAGCCCAGCCTCAGTGTCCCCACCTGCGCAAGGGGAGGGACAGGTGCTTGCCTGCTGGAGCAGAGCTCAGGTTGGGGGACAGGGGTCCATTCGAAGGGGGACCTGGAGCAGATGGACCAATGGAGCTCTGCCTGGCCAGCGCAGAGCAGCTCCCTCAGACAGGGATGGCCCCTCCCCGGGCAGTCACCGCTCCCAGGCCTCCTAACCTGTGGTCCAAGCTCAGTGTAGCTGCCCTTCCTCCAGCCCGGAGCGAAGAGCACCCCCAGTGCCGTCTTCATTGGCTCCCTCCAGCTGCTCCCGCCCCTCTAGTCTCGGTGATGCTTAACATCTCCCAAAGGGCAATGGGTCCTGCTGTTGTCGTGTGCAGGGGCAGAGAACCTCACCTCCCGGGGCACTAGAGTGCCCCTCACGGTGGAGTAATGCTTCCTGCTTCCTAGCTGGTAATGAAGACGAAAGGGGTGGTGGCTGCTGGCTGGCCGGCACTGACAGCCAGGAACCCCTGTGCCACCACCATGGGCCAGCACAGAGGAAGTGCCAAGGAAATGTGTGTGGGTATAAATGTACATCCCCAGAAGCTGTCTGGTCCCAGAAATCTCACAGATCAAGCAAGAAGGGGGGGAGGGGAGGGGCTTCTCCCCCAGCAAGCAGCAGTGAGTATCTAAGGTCTCATGAGGGGGTGAACCAGGAGCCCAGGCAGGAGGGGGCAGCGCGTCCAGCTGTGACCTGTCCTGTGCTCAGCAGGGCCACCTCTGTGCCTCCCACACGGCCCTGCCAGGAACGGCCGCGTGCTGGTTTGTCAGCCTTTCCCTCTAAGGTGAGAGCCTCTGGGGCCTGGGGACAGGGGCCCAGAAAGTAGAGGGACTTTCTGGGTGGGCAGGGGACACTGCTGCCCTCACCTGACCTATGTGTCTTTGCCAGGGGGAGGTGTGCAGGCCCGGGAGCCGTGAGCAGAGCCATGAGAAATCCTGACTCGCCAGGCCCGGAGATGGTGGGAAACTGTTCGTGGGAGGCCCATCCTGGGGACAGGAACAGGGTAAGTGCTGCTGGGAGCAGACGGGGTGGCACAGGGGGTCTGGGCACTGGCAGGCCTGGTGTGGTGGGAGAGGCAGACGGAGCCCAGGACCTCCCCCTGCTCCTGCCACCCTGTCGTAACCCGGTGGCCGGGTCCGGCACACTCGTCCCCGGTGTTTGGTGGTACCTGTTTCGTCCGCCCCAACCGGCAGGGTGGAGAATCGTCACGGGTTCTTCTCCTGAGGGAGGGAGAGAAAAAGGGGGCAGGAGAGGGAGACGAAGAGAGTAAAGACAGAACTCACGGTTTCCGATCAGGCAAAAGAGAGAGCTTTATTCAGAAAACTGTCTCTTATAAAGGTTTCAAGGCGGGAAAACAAAGCAGCTGACCTAGGTCAGTTACCAGGTAAACAGAGTCAAATGAATATCAAAAGAAGCGCCCAGACTTGCCTCTGCAAATGCTGGGGGGAGGAAGCTAGCACTGAATAATCCAAAATAGGGTTTTGATCTTTTGTGCACCTTGGCCACTCTACGTCTGGCCCAGCATGACAGACGCCAACATTATTTTGACCAGGAAATGGCAATCTCCAGCCTCCAGATGCAAATCTTGTTTACTGGTTCCTCTCCAGAGAGTGATAATCCTTGCCTGAGGCAGCCAGAAAACTTGGCGGCTCTCGACACCGCCCAGGCCCATCCTCTGTCAAAGGATGAACAGGTGGGCAGCAGGCCCTCTGGACCGTGTGGCTGGCCTTGGTCATCAGTCCCCAAAGATCTCCAGTGTCCTCCTCCGTGAGGTAAGCACAGGGAACTGAAGCCCCCCATCCCGCCCTGTGCAGACCCCGTGAGCTGTTACCACCTTGGCTGGCCTTGTTCTATCTCTTCCCCGTGGAGATGGGGTGGTCGGCTATTTCCCACGGCCAGGCCCTGCCTGGAGGCCCTGAGAGGCTGGCACTGGTGGGAGACAAGGTGGCGCTGATGTCCTGTGCCCCCACGGAGCACCGCCTGCTCTGGGCCACGCTGTGAGGCCAGGGTCTGGTGGTCCAGGCACCTACCAGGGCTGAGACTCTGACAATGCATCCGGCCAACCCACCCCTTCTTCTCTTCCCAGCCCCCCCAGTTCTCTGAAGTCCCCGAAAATTCTAGACTTCCTTTCTAAATCCCAAGCAAAACAATCTCTGAGTTGGAGGGACCCCTTCAAGTTTACCTAGTATGACCTCACCCACGTTCAAGGAGACCGAGGTTTGCGACAGGCCCGTAACTAGACTTGGATGAGCCCCGAGGTCTGAGCAGAGCCTGGAGTCCTACCCAGGGCCCGTGTCCCTTAGCCCCCTCCCAGAATGACCACGGGGGAGCAGCAGTGATGGGACTGGCTGGGGAGGAGTCTCCAGAAATCTCCAGAGAAAAACAGCCCCAGGGGTGGGGAGTGGGGGGAGGGGGGAGGCAGGCTCCGGGGCAGGCATTTTATAAGGCAGGTTGTGGCTGGGGACAGCAGCTACATGCCCAGTGACTCACCCTGCCCTCTCTCTGACTCCGAGGGGAGGATTGCAGACTTTCCAGCCTGGAGAATCTCTGAGTGACCCCTCTGTGTGGGCACCGGGTCTTACGGGTTCTGGGTCTGGTGCCCCAGCTGGGGGGCGAGGGTGGGGGTGGGGGGCTGCTCCATGGCCTGGGAGGTCAAAGCCACCAACAAGAAAGGCTGATTGAAGAGCAAGCCAAGGGACTTGGTGGTTGACAGACAGACAGACAGAGATCCTAAGCCAATAAATTACCTAGAGGATGATGCGAGGTGACTTAAAGTGCTTGCCCTGACCTCACAGTCTCCTCCAAAATTTGGCCAATGCCCTCCAGTCGCTGCTTGCAGATTCCCCTTGACCAGAGCCAAGACAGAAGGGCCCCCCTCTGTTACGGGGTATCAGGCCCTGGCTTTCTGGCAGAGCTGGGGGCCATCTGGAAGGTGGCAGAATGTTCCAGCCTCGAGAAACTTTCCGTTTGTTTTCTTGTGGGGAGAGAGAGTCATGAGCGACGGGAACTGAGAAGATGCAGCGTTATAATAGGGTGGGGTTGGGGGGGCTGGTGGGGGTCAAAGGTCAGGTTAAGGCTCTGTGGAAAGAGTGATATCTTCCCCGGGCTGAGAGAAGGCAGTGATAGGTCTCTGGGCAGCCTTATTACTTGGAACCAGAGGTCAAAACGACAGCCTGAGAATGAATCCAGCCTGTAGACGTACTGTGTTAGGCCCACAGGATGTTTTTTAAATGCAAACACATAAAGCTCAGGGGAGTCCACATTACAGTCCAGAGCTCTGGCATCTCTAGGGAAAGGGTGACAGGCCACTCGGCCCACGGTCCTGTCCCCACCCCCAGACCTGACTCCCAACACCCACCAGCTGGAGCAGAGCTCACCGTGCCCAGGTCTACCTGAAGCCTGAGCTCCTTGCTCTCCAGTCTGCACCCCCCCCCCCCCCCCCCGAAGTCATGCCTGGGCCAACTGTGCATTTATTTATCCCCAGCCCAGACCCAGCAGGCACGACTGAAACCCATCCCAGGGCATTCAGTCAGCCACAGATTGTCCAAGTGTCAGTGCTTCCCCAGAGCTTCAGAAATAGCTGTGGCCCCCAGTGTCTCCCCCTCCCCGGGGAATCCCTGGCCCGAGTCCAGCTCCCTCGTGATCCAGAAACCCAGAGTCACCCTGGCCCCTCTGGGGACCATCTCTGAGTCGCCAGGCCTCTCTGATCCCACTATGGGACACAGTTCTGCTCTGGTTAGGGCCAGGGTCCATTCTTTACAATCACTTATTTTAATTTTAACTTTGTTTATTTTTTTAGAGAAAGAGAGAGAGAGCACGCGTGAGTGTGCTGGAGCCCCACTGCCGTGAACACGGCGCCCGGAACCAGGAGTCGTGGCTGTTTGCTTGGGCCGAGGCTCGATTCAGCTGTTAAGGTTTGCGAAGTGTGAAGCTACTGAAGAAAAGGTGTTGCATGAATACTACCACAACTGATGCCAAGGCAGGGCAGTATTTGTCTCGGGTCACGGGAGGGACTGAAATGGAGCAAGCAGGAAAGCTCTCTGGAAAAGGGAGACACCAAAGAACACAAACAGTCCAACACAAATGAAGGCCCTCTTAGGTCTCTCACGCGATAACTAATCTCAAGCCAAAACTGGGCATAGGGAATGCAGCCGACGCGGGGGAGGTGCCGCGGCATTTGACAAGGGCCACCCTGTGGAGGAAACATCTGGCTAAAGTCAGGAGGACATAGTCACCTG
>NW_021876104.1:0-1565 GCF_006229205.1 Suricata suricatta
AACCGACGTGCAACACCTTCAACCTGTCTTCAGGGGACGGGCCGGTCGCAGCTGGCTGACTCCTGGGGTCCCCTGTCTCGCACGCCGACGTCTGAGTGACACCGAGCAGGTGCCGTCGGGAGCCGCCAGCACCCCGCTTCTGCGGACCTCCGCGGCCCTGCTCTCCCGCCCCCAGATAGGACAGCAGGCGTGACGGTGCTGCCGGGGGCCGCGGTCCCGGCTGTGACGTCAGGGCAGGTGTGTGCGGTGCCTCAGAGACCCCGCGCACCTGCGCCTTTCGTCCATCGCGCTGGTCTCCTTTCCTTGCGGGGAACCGACCGGAACTGGGTGGGTCACTAAGGCACGAGTCCTGAAAGAGAAGTTGGCAACGTGCGATCCAGAGTTCCAGACTTGCCTCTCCAGCTGAAAATCCCGTGACAGGGCTCTCTCCACACACAGGCTGCACTCGAGCTCTGTGCAAGTGGGTGCTCCAGTCAGATCCGAAGAGCTCCGAGTGCGGACTTCTCATTACAGTCCGTGAATATGGTTCAAGGGTCTTCGAAGCCTGAGGAGAAAGAAAAGAGAGTCCCTTTAGTTTTGGGCAAACAAAATTGTACATTACCTTCTATGCCTTAGAAAAGCTTCCTTTCCGAATGGCCGGTTAGCTGAGTTGGATAGAACGTGGTGCTAATAGCGCTAAGGTCGCGGGTTCGATCCCCGTATGGACCATATAGGGAGGCATTTTGGCCTACGCTTGTCGGACCCCACATAGCCACTCATCAGAATCAAAAGTCGAGACCTTCTTCTTCTCAAGAAGGCTATGTATTTTCGCTTCGCTTTGCTCGTTTTTAATTAAAAGTAACTAGACTCACTAGGGTTTCCTAAAGCAACTTGAGGGAGTGGGGTGCGAGTGAGGCGGTTGTTTTAGGAAAGGGAGAATCAAGGACAGTTATAGACATGTGCCTGCTCAGTTTTTAGTGACCCTTCAGGAGACGGTATTATTTGGGCGCGTCAGAGAAGCTGCAATAGAGAAAAGGAGGCGGGGGCAGCTTGGCCAGTGACTCAGTTGGCTGGAGCCCCGACACTGGGCTTTGCTGCGGTCGGGTCTGTGCTTGCTTTCTTCCTTTTCCCCGACGACCTGCAAGGACCCCGCGCTGACCCCGCGCTGCGTGCGGCGCTGGGCGGTCTCCGGCCTCGGTGCACATGGGGGCGCCCCGCGAGGCTGCGCACCCGCTTTCTCGGCTTTGGGCCCCGCAGACTGAGGCGCACGCGCCGACCGCAATTCACCTGCGAGGCACAGCGAGGGGACGAGCTACACATTCAGAAACCAGTCCACGTCTGAGGATGATCTTCTGGGTTGGTTTGAAGATCCTCCAGCCTCTGTGCCGGGCCTCGACGCACAGGGAGGAGGCAGGGCTGTTGAGAGCCCCCCCACCCCCACCCCCACCCCCACCCCCACCCCTTGTGCGCCGCCATCTCCTAGTTCTTCCTCATCTGCTCCTTCTCTCTCTTTTTTTTTTTAGGATCAAGTCACTTCATGATCCATCTAGTTTTTTTTTATTTTTTTAATGTTTTATTTATTTTTT
>NW_021876105.1:0-752 GCF_006229205.1 Suricata suricatta
TTTTCTCACCGAAGGGAAGATACCAAAAACAGGCATTATTCAGAAATATCATGTCCTATAAAAAACAGGTATACTATATGTCATAGACGCCGAGTCTAAAGTTCTCTCTTTAGAGAGAACTCTCTCTTTAGAGTTCTCTCTTTAGAGCACTGGGTGTTGTATGGAAAACAATTTGACAATAAAATATTATGGAAAAAAATAAACAAAAAAGTAAAAAAAATAAAAAAATAAAGTTCTCTCTTGTCTTAGCAAGAGAGCGGGACACAGGATTTAAAAATAGAAGAGAGAGAGATGGCTAATATCCCGGAGAAGACAAGAGCCCCGAATAAGGGTCCTTGACCGTGTTTATTAAGATCAGAAGGCTAGGGATGCCTGGGTGGCTCAGTCAGTTAAGCATCCGACTTCGGCTCAAGTCATGTTCTCATGGTTCATGGGTTCAAGCCCCGCGTCAGGCTCTGTGCTGACAGCTACCTCAGAGCCTGGAGCCTGCTTCAGATCCTGTGACCCCTTTCTCTCTCTGACTCTCCCCTACGCTCTCTCTCTCTCTCTCTCTCTCTCTCTCTCTCTCTCAAAAAAAAATTAAATAAAAACATTAAAAAAAATCAGAAGGCTTACAAACATGATGGGTGTGCACAGAGAGACAAAGAAACTGTGAACATCAACTAAATGGGCATGAGGGAAGAGAGGTTTTTTGAAGATACACAGTGTTTGGGGTTTGGGTCAATATAAAACAAAATCCTGGCACGGACGGA
>NW_021876106.1:0-752 GCF_006229205.1 Suricata suricatta
TTTTTTTTTTTTTTAACTCACAACTGGGATTGCCAATTTTTATTCCACCATATCAGACATTTAAAAAAGTCAGTTTCTAACTAGCTTCATGGTTTCAAAACAGCAAGAGCAAAAATAAACCCATCAATAAATAAACATTGAAAACATAAAAATAAAAAATAAAAACAGCAAGAGCATTTTAACACTCAGAAAAAGTGTAAGAAGGATGTGAATTCAAAATAAAAAGCAGGGCTGTCAGTTTCGAAACTTGTGTCCTGTTTGCTTGTTTTTTCTCACTTTGATGGCCATCAGGAACTTTCCCCACAGGTGGTTGGCAGCCATGGGTGACCATTTAGAAACCATTAAGTGAAGGCAGAGAAGGCAGTGAGTTGGGTTGTTTTCCATGCTTGCCAAAATTAAGACCACATGGATATGTGGCAGTGTACAGAGTGTAAATGTGGGAGTATTCAGAAGTTTCTCCCTCGTTGTACCTCAGCGTGCACTGCTGTGGCGATGAGCAGCCCGCAGGGTGCTAGGGGGATCTTCCAGTAACTTTGCCAGGCCACAGTCGTCCCTTGAGTTCTGAGACACAACATGCTCTTAGCATTTCTGCCTCCTCTTTGGCCACTTCCTGTTCACCTGTTTTGTAGGCTCGCCGTCTCCTGCCTTTTTTCTCCCCACTGCTACCAGGAGCCTAATTTAATTCCTGTAATGATCATTTGAAGGCATGAAGAGTTCATCACATTCATTCTAAAGGTTTTCTCTAAGCCAAG
>NW_021876107.1:0-752 GCF_006229205.1 Suricata suricatta
GTATAGTTTTTCATAATACTCCCTTATAATTATTTGAATTTCTCTGATGTTGGTTGTTATTTCTCCTCTTTCACTCATGATTTTATTATTAAGGTCCTGTGCCTTTTCTTTTGGTACATCTGGCTAAGGGGTTATCAATCTTATAATTTCTTTCAAAGAACTGACTCCTGTTTTTTTTCTCTCTTCAATATTTTATTGTTTTTATATAACTTACATAAGCTCTAATCTCGTTTATTTTCCTTTTTATGCTGGTCTAAGCTTTGTTAATTGTTATTTTCTCAGCTCATTTAGGTGTATGTTAATATGTTTATTTGAGATTTTTCTTGCTTTGTGAAGTAAGCCTGTATTTCTATATACTTCACTCTTATGACTGCTTTGGCTGCATCCAGTGGTTTTTGATGGTCATGTTTACATTTTCTTTTTTCTTCACTTATTTTTTGAAATTTTCTTCTTTGATTTCTGATTGACATATTTATTGTTTAGTAGCATGCAATTCAACCTTCATGTATTTGTGATCTTTCCAATTTTTTTCCTGTTGTTGGAAAGATGTTTTTTAGAATTCTGGTCAGAAATGATGCATAACTGCTAGGGATTTACCCAAGGGATAAAGAAGTGCTGATGCATAGGAGCACATGTATCCCAATGTTCATAGCGGCACTTTCTACAATAGCCAAATCGTGGAAAGAGCCTAAATGTCCATCAACTGATGAATGGATCAAGATGTGGTATATATATACAATGGATTACTATAT
>NW_021876108.1:0-752 GCF_006229205.1 Suricata suricatta
GAGAGCTTACTTTCGCCCTTTGCTCCACCACGTGCGAGCAGGCCCCAAAGACAGCTCTCTATTCGGGGGAGGGGGGAGTGGTTGGGGGAGGCTCTCCCCAAACACCCACACTCTGATCTCAGACTCCCCAGCTTTCAAACCCACGGAGGGTAAATGTCTGCTGTCTGTGGATATGCCTTATTCTTTGTGGACGCCATGTTCTCAAAGTTACCCGCTGGCTAATACTGCTCACACCGCTGTCCCCAGCTCGCAGGGCGTGAACTTTGAGTCACCTGTCCCATGCGCGTGCTCCCAGCCAAGGCCAAATAGGCCTACTATGCTCTGTCCTGCCTCAGCTCCTCACGAGGGATGACCAGAGGAATGGACATGGGAGGGGGCAGGGCAGCGCAGAGGGAGGCGCTCTGGCTGGGGGTCGGGGGGCGGAGCGCCTGTTGCATGAGGCTCCCAGCCCTGCTCCAGCTCTAGCCCCTGGGTGCCGGCGGGGGGCGGGCGCTCAGGAAAGCCGCTTCACATTTCCCAATATCATTTTCTCTTGCAAAATGAAGAGGATCTCACAGGATGAGTTGTTTCTAGGATTTAAGATGATGGTTTATGTGAGATGTGTAAGTGCGTGTATTTCCCCCCGAAGGTTCGGCATTTGCGGCTTTGACAGAACCCGCTTCCACGAATAACGAGGGCTGGCGCGGTGGCGGCCTCTCTGCCCGCGGCCTCCTCCCCTCCAGACATGAGCCAGGCCTCGGCCTCCTCCCCCC
>NW_021876109.1:0-752 GCF_006229205.1 Suricata suricatta
GTATGGAGTTTCCCAAAAAAATTAAAAATAAAATTACTATATGATCCAGCAATCCCACTTCTGGGTATATGTCCCAAAGGATTTCATTTACAATTTACCATCAATTACAAAACGGGATCTCAAAGAGATATTTGCACACTCATGTTCCTTGCAGCATTGTTCACAGAAGCCAAGAGATGAATATAACCCAAATGTTCATTGATGGATTAATGGAGAAACAAAATGTGGTATATACCTACAATGGAATATTGTTCTACTTATAAAACAAAGGAAATAATCATGTGCTAAAACATAGATGAACCTCGAGGACCTTACACCAAGGAGAATAAGCCAGTCACAAAAAGACAAGTACTAAATGATTCCCCTTGCAATGAGATAATAAAGGAATCAAATTTTAGAGACAGAAGGGAGGGTCGCAGCTCCCAGTGGCTGAAAGGATGGGGAAAATAGGAGATGTTCAACTGTTTTGCAACATAAAAAGTTACAGAATAGAATATCAGAATAATATATACGTAGTTAACACTACTGTATTCTGCATTTAAAAATGGTGGAGATGGTTAAAAAAAAAAGAGTGATTTGAGTCATGTTAGGTCACTAAGTCTACTGCTGTGTTCAAAATTTAGGGATGGTAAGAGTGGAAAGTTGGAATGTTGGAAGAGATTTAATTAACACAGGTCATAACTGTGGATTTCACTTAGAATGTCTGATGTTGTTGATGGTGGTAGTAATCACCAAGATAATCCAATAAGAGA
>NW_021876110.1:0-752 GCF_006229205.1 Suricata suricatta
GATTCAGTCAGAAGACTACAGAAATATGAGTCTCTCCAAAAGTCTTTTCTGTCTCATTCATTTGTAGGCTAATGAATGAAGGATATTACTGTGAAGCAAGAATAAGAATGAGTTAAGAATAGGAGTCTTTCCTTGACCCATCATTTCATATTCTCCCTATTTGCCCTTAGTGCTTTATAGGTAGAATATTTCTATCATGTTTGAATGATTCACTCTCCCTTTGAGACTGCAGTCATTTTTATAGAAGGGATCATGTTTTATTTATCTTGGCAAGTCAGAATCTAACAGTGTTTAAGTATAGATAAGTGATTGAATTAATGAATAAATGACGAATAACCCAAACTCGAGTGGAAGGTCGGAAATTTGCATAAAACTGGACATAGGAGTGACAAGACCTTGAGAAGCCACCTGTAAGATTAATTGTAATTAATGGGAGGGGTGATGAGAAAATAAAGAATAAATTTTAGGGATTATTTTTCTATGTTGGACACTTGCACAAAGGGTATCCCTTTTCTGTTTGCCAATTGTATTTTGAAGATTTCTTTATAAATCATTCAATAGTAGCTTAATGATTGCTCATTAATGTATCTGGCTTCTGAATGTGCAATTCTCCATCCAATGGTAAGGAAAAGCTGTTGAGTGTTAGGAAGTAATGGCTAAAAGGAAGACAAAAGGTGCCATTTTCTACCTTCAACTGCATCATTAACTCAACTTGTGAGTTGCACACATTATTTAATTCCTCCTGCCTCTGT
>NW_021876111.1:0-752 GCF_006229205.1 Suricata suricatta
AAGTTTCAGGGAGAGGTAAGAAAAGTTCCAAGGAAGTTCAAGGAAAAGCCCATGATTAAAGATATTTTTAAACTCACAAAGGGCTGTCAGGAGGCAAGGGTTTAGATCTGATCTTTGTATTTCCAAATGGTGAAAGCTCCAGGTTTAAGCATAAGTTCTGTTCAATATCAGGACGTCTGAAAAGTCTGAGTTACCCAACAAAGGGTATTCAACCGGGAGCTCGGCAGGAGACTTCTTGTTGGGAAAACTGGAGTGGGGATTAAAGTATCTGAGGAGTAGCTAAATCCACAGAGTTTTGAGATCCCTTCATCCTGATTATATGATTTTATAAAGCTAATAATGAAAGACGGTAATAATAGTTGACTTTCGTCGAATGCCTTCCACGAGTCCGGCGTCATGGAGAATTGTACATACATTTCCCTCCATCTTTACAGCAACCTGAAGACACGGTGATAGCTTCTGTCTCTGTTTTCCAAATAAGGCGTCTGACTGTTACTGAGGTTAACTGACCTTCCGGTATCACACGGCTAGTGAATGGGATCAGGACGGCCTGAAGACCCAGGTCAGCTGACACCACAATCTTAACACCTTCTTCATCGGGACGCCAGTAGACGGGCCACAAAGAACCAAGTCACAAGGCAAGTGTATTCATATTTACAAGTACATGTGGAACAAATTAAGAGTGATTGATTTTGGAAACACACTTGCATGGTTGGGATTCAATCGATGAGTAACTTGTGTTCATGCAACTT
>NW_021876112.1:0-752 GCF_006229205.1 Suricata suricatta
CCCTTTCTGATGCACACAGAATCCTCTTCCCCCTTGTATGTAAGATATAAATATATAGTTATATACATGTTTATGGGAAATATAGTAATAGTGCCATCAAAATATTTATTGACCACAGCATAGCATATATGCCAGGCAGTATTCTAGTTGTAATGGATATAGTAGTTAACAAGTTAGAAAACGGCCCTTTCTTCATGGCAATTCCATTCCGGGAGAGGAAGGAACAAAAGGAGTTGACAGAAAACAAATATGTAAACAAATTAATATGAAAACAAATGCACAATAGAATTCCAGATAGTAGTAAGTGTTAAGCTAAGAAAAAAAATCAGAGCAATGGGATTAAGCGTAATGGTGGCTAGGAAAGTACTTTCGTTATAATTATGCAGGAATAGGCTTTGTAGAAAGGGGCAATTGAAATAAGATCTCAACACTGAAATGGAGGCAATCATAAAAGATCTGAGAGCAGTCTTCTTCTCAACCAGAGTGCTTCTGCCCCCTAGGGGACACTTGGTAATGTCTGGAGATAATTTTGGTTGTCACCACTGGAGGAATGCTACTAGCTAGCATCTATTGGGTAAGGCCACGGATGCTGCTAACTATCCTACAATGCATGAGTCAGTCCCAACAACAATGAATTATCCAGCCGAAAAAGTCAATAATGCTGAGATTGAGAAGCCCTGGTTTGGGCTGAGAGACCATGGAGTGCAAAGGCACTGATGTAACTTAGAGTGTTCAGGGGACAGAAAAAAGAA
>NW_021876113.1:0-752 GCF_006229205.1 Suricata suricatta
GAGCCACCCAGACACCCCGGCTACTTTTCTTTTTTAACCTTCACACTGGATTTTTATGTGATTTACCTATACCAGAACAACATTATTCTGGATTTAACTATATATTTAACTTTACCAGTGAGATTTACACATTCATATGGTTTCCTGTTGGTTTATTTATTTTGAGAGAGAGAGACGCTGGGGCAGAGAGAGATGGAAAGAGAGAACTCTAAGCAATATCTAAGCTCAGCACAGAGCTCAGCACAGCTGAGGCTGGATCCCATGACCCTGAGCTCATGACCTGAGCTGAACTCACAAGTCAGACACTCAACATCCGGGCCACCCAGGTGCCCCAAACTCCTTCCATCAATCCTTCAATTTTTGCTTATCTGGAAACTATCACTCCTTCAATTCCAAAGGATTTCTGACTTCAGTGACCATCTTTATGATGATTATTTTGAACTCTTTATCAGGTAAATCACTTATCTCTGTTTCTCTACCTTTATCTTGTTCTTTTGTTCTGAAAATATTCCTGTTTCTTCATTTTCCTTGACTTTGTTGGTTTCCATGTAATGGATAAAATACCCACGCCTCCCAGTCTTGAAAGAGTGAGTCTCCTGTGGGAGATGAAACTTATTGCTCCGCCAGGCCCTAGCTCTTAGTTTTTTTCTCTAATCTTTGTGACTATCCAAGCCACCCTCTTTCTTCTTAATGGCTCTCAGCAGTGGAGGATGTACCAAGACCTGTTAGTGTCCCAGAGGAGAAGCTTTTAG
>NW_021876114.1:0-752 GCF_006229205.1 Suricata suricatta
GACTATTTGCTATCTTTTGGTAAAGGTAAGCATAACCTTCCTTACCATATTTTATTTATAAGACATCTACATTGGTCTCCTGATATCAGTAAGTTTAAAAGGATAGAGAGCTAAAAACTAGAAAGAAGCTTCTTCCAAAAGTGATGTTGACTTGTTTCATTGGTCCATTCTAGATGACCTACCCTGCCACTTTGTGTCCGCTCTCATCGCTGGATTCTGCACAACGGTTCTGTCCTCTCCAGTGGATGTGGTAAAAACCAGATTTGTTAATTCTCCACCAGGACAGTATACAAGTGTGCCCAACTGTGCAATGACAATGCTCACTAAAGAAGGACCGCTGGCTTTTTTCAAAGGGTAGGATATGGTCTTCTCTATCTATACTGCTGTGTTCAGGGTATCTATGTGCTTTGGGGTGCGTCTTGTCTAAGTAGATGACATATAGCTCACCAGCCTTAGTCTATGCAGTATACTTAGTATCTATTTTCCCTTGCCATAAATATCTCTCCAATCCCCCAACATTGGGCCAGAAAATTAAGAACAGTGATATTAAAATTTTCTCAGCCTTGATCAGAAGCTCACTTAAAATCAGTGATGTCTCATTTGGTCCCTGTGGAAATGTAGACAGGATTTGGCCTTATCAGGACTAGAGAACTATAGAGTAGACAGAAAACATAATAGAGGGATAAGAGAAAACAGGATGTGATTTTTACTATTTAAAAATTTTAAATATTTTTTAGTTTTGTTTTTAATTC
>NW_021876115.1:0-1564 GCF_006229205.1 Suricata suricatta
TTTTCTAGGCTGTGAAAGCAGTCAAAGACCTCGAGAGCCTGTGTTCCAGGCAAAGAGTGTTGGCTTATGGAATAAAAACACAACAAACCACACCAGGTCTAAGATCACGGAAAGAGCTTGATACCATCTACGCAGGCCCCACTTTGATGTATCTTGAAAGACTCTTCAAGGAACGTCTGGAAACTTTCTCCAAAGTGCCACTTTCAACAGCTTTTACCATCTGGACTGGAAAAGGCCCCATCCAGCAAAATACGAGGCCCAGCAAATGCAGGCACAAGACTGTAAATGGAGACTGAGCGGGGAGTCGTTCACAAGGTCAGCAAGTCGCTGAGTGGCTAAAGGATGGGGCTGCGAACCTCAGGCAAAGCAGTTTTGGGCACAAGCAGAAAAATGTGAAGGAGCTTTGTTGTTGGTTTTTTTTTCTTTCGTATTTTTTGTCCAGAACTACCACTTCAATCAAAGTTTTGACAATTATGAAACATGTCAGCTGATGGCGAAAATTCATCAAATGTGCCATAAATGACAAGTAATGAGAAACTGAATCTTGAAATTGGATGGGCTTCCAAAGTCCCTGACAATCACTGCCATAAATCATCCAGGCACATCAATCTTTGGCTGGAGAAGGCTTTGCAGACAGCAAAAATGTGAGGCAAAGGCTCATGCAGAAAAGGGGTGCCGCACACCGGTGGCAAAGGATGGCTCCCTTTTGTCAGGATTGTCCCTTGAGTTACAAAGGTTGGGGGTCAGTTATGCAGAGATTATGGGACGAGATATCACCCACCACCGTCACCATAGTGAAGATACATAGGTCTCCACCTGTGCCACAAGACAGCCAGTGGCCAATGCCAAGCCCTACCTAATGTCTTCCTGGGATTTATGCGGGCTCTAAGAGAATTCTAGCATCTAGCTCACAGATAACACTAACCCTTCTGTCCACAACACCCCCGGCACTCAGTTGAAATGATGACTTGGAGAGAAAATAGGGTAGCTGTTGCATTTATCTCAGGATCCCAAGATGAAAAGCTTGGGTTGTTATTTTTTATTTACTCAGAGTCTATGGCATAATCTTGACAACAATTTAAAAAGATAACAATCTCTATTCTCTTCTCCCTTTCAATTCCTCTAATTTTTTTTAATTTTAACTAACCATACAGACATGCCTTCTAGCTCTCTCCTTGAGATCATCAATATATTCATCAACATCCCCATCTTGAATATGACTCACAGTAAGCCACTAGGAAAACTCCCCTGAAAATGAGCAGCTAAGTTGATTTTCATTTGATTTTCAGCTCCGCCACAAATGCTGTTAGGGTCAACTCAATTATTTCCTGGGTCTTTTATCTGTGGGGATAAACTCAGTGCTGGCCACTGGAGCCCACAGTCAGTCACTGATTCGCTGGATGGTTGGGACCACATCTAACACCTTCAATGGTCCATTAGTCACACATTCTGGATAGTGTTGTCTTCAAACCTGAGAGGGTTGGCTCATATGGAACACAGAGAACAGGATCTTCTTGGGTATCAGACTGTCCAAACTAATGACTCAATGTGCAACCACAGGAAT
>NW_021876116.1:0-752 GCF_006229205.1 Suricata suricatta
TCAAAACTGAGTGTTATTCGTATCCTCTCCATGGAAAATACTAGAAATTATTGCCATACGAAGAGGCAATAAAAAAGCATACAGCCAAAATTATGGGGGGGGGGAGAAAATCTTACAAATGTGTGTCAGTCAGACAGCAACATAACAAATATTATGATATTTTCCTTGGTTTTTACAATGTTTGTGCTAATTTTCATCTTTTCAAATTTTTTGATTCATTTTCAATCTCTTTTCATTTAAATAATCTTAACCCTTGTACTTGATTTTGTATTCATAACACTGCATTCCATCACTACTTCCATTTTGGTTCTCTAAAGAAAGTTGCCGGAATCTCAAAATCCACACCAACTGCCTGCTGCCATCTTACATTGAGGCAGCTTCATCAGAATGCACAAAGCGGGACAAACACAGGGACAGTGGTGTGCTCTGGAAGTCTTCTGTGGCTTTGGAGGACTGGAGAGGCATCAGAATCCCTGTGTGCCCTGGGTGCTGACTGGAGAGCTTGTCAGGATGAGGAGGCCATGGAATTAGTTGGAACAGAAATAGGATCCAGTCACGGAGAGAAAGGTGTTCCTCAGAGCCCTGTCTTAGAGGAGCAGTCCAGATGCTGAGTATCCCTCAGGGGTCTTTCCTCATCGGTCCCTGATCTGCCAGTGACCCATAGCCTCCTTCCCCAGACCCCAAGCCCATCCTTGAGAGCAGCTGGGGAAATGAAGAGAAACATTTGATCAATGGAACACTTACCTAGTATA
>NW_021876117.1:0-752 GCF_006229205.1 Suricata suricatta
AAAAAACATATTGACATCTATGTAATTAGACCAAAATATGTTGTTTTTAATTTTAGGTTACTTATTTATATTTGGTCAATTACTTAACTCTCACATTTTTTTCTTTAATAAAAAATCTCCATATACAAAAATTAGAGGGTATCCCATCATTTCATTATTTTGATAAATGAAGACAAATTTAGGTATTCATGTGTCTTTGGTGCAAGTTCTCTACTCTTACAATACAAATCAGAGTACCAGATCTCTACTTTACTCTGTTTTAAAATCTGTTCTTCAAAATGATCATTCCTCCTTCTAGACCTGTGCAAGGATCCTGCTAGACAAATACAATACTATACAGAGATGTCATCAAGAACTAGATCTAGCACTTCTACATGAATAAAACACCAAACCCCTCCAGGTATTTCTGTCAGTCTTCTAAGGAAGAGTAGGCAAGAAGTTAAAACTATACATTATAGACAATAAGA
Organism: Suricata suricatta; assembly: GCF_006229205.1. Taxonomy (NCBI): domain Eukaryota; kingdom Metazoa; phylum Chordata; class Mammalia; order Carnivora; family Herpestidae; genus Suricata; species Suricata suricatta. The sequence goes on from NW_021876117.1 coordinate 468, forward strand.
ACTGCACATAGGCCTTCTGCAGTTCATGATTTGTGAAAAAAAAATCCAGCAGAGTTTGCCAGCTTCCTCGACTGAGCTTCTACTACAAGTCCACTCAGAGATAAAGATATAGGTGTCATAATGATGGAGTACAGAGTGGGGCAAAAACCAAAGATGTTAATTGTCTAATAGGTTTTGATTATTCTTTCTGTTCGAGTGACAACACTTCATTTCATTACACTTCAGGCTAAGTGCAATAATTTAAAAGCTTTAGCTTTTCATTAAGTGACAGATATTAAAAAAAGA
>NW_021876118.1:0-752 GCF_006229205.1 Suricata suricatta
TTTTTAATGTTTTTATTTATTTTTGAGAGAGAGAATGTGAGTAGGGGATGGGCAGAGAGAAGGGGACAGAGGATCCAAAGCAGGCTCTGCACTGATAGCAGCAAGCCTGATGTGGGGCTTGAACTCACAAACCATGAGATCATAACCCAAAGTGAGGTCAGATGCACAACCAACTGAGCCACCTGGGAGCCCCACAGAATAATATATATTAAATACATAAAAGACAGAATGCTATAAAGCAAACTAATCAAAATTCAGTTATCCAAGTATTTTAAAAATCAAATTTATAATTCGTAATAAATACAATAAATAAGACCTAGAGGTAGGTTCAATAGTAACAGGAAATTTCAAGTTTGTGGTAAGTATAGATGTTATTTTGAGATAGCTGGTACAACTGAATGGAAGATGAAAATATCTGAATCCCATATGTGATAAAAACAAACGTGGTGATAATAATGCTATAAAAGTTTACTGCTTGTGTCTATATTTGAAAGAAATGTAAAGTTCCAGTTAAAGTTTAGTAACAATTTTTCATTGAATTTTTTTCATTCACGTTCAAAGACCCTCCTTAATTCTAGGCTCATAACTTGGCCCCAAGGTAAAACCTTGGATTGTTGTCAGACAGGGGTTAGTGCAGTGTGGCTCATAGTGAGAACTCTATTAATTACTCATTATGCAAAGATTTCCTCTTAGGAATTGAAATGACATCATTCCAGTAGAGTAAACCACATGAAATTGCAAATTTTGTAGGT
>NW_021876119.1:0-752 GCF_006229205.1 Suricata suricatta
TCTCTCTCTCTCTCTCTCAGAAGCTGAAGCTAAGTTTTGGGTATGGATATGTAGATCAAAACAGAGAACGTGTCAAGGGAGACACTGAGGAGACCATGAGTATGTAAGCCCCTAGGGATTAGAAGTGGGAAGCATAGGCTTTCATAGACTAGAGTTTGTGGAATTTCAAGTCAATCACATCCTCTCTCTGAGGGATAAGGGGGCCCATCTGATTGATGTATGGATCATACCAATCAATCCTCCATATGTTCCTGTATCTTTCTCCCCCATATAAAAACACCAGCAAGACTTGCTTGATCCTCTAATGTCTGCTTTATGGATGAAGGCCAGCAGCCACTTGTGGTTGTGCTGAGTGAGCCTTCGACACCAGCATAGTTGAACTGACTAAGACCAATGAATGAATCACAGCATCAAAGCAGCAACCGGGTCCTCAAGGCATAACCAAGCCTCCGTTAACCTCAGCCTGAACATGCCAGACATTGTTCCAAGGCATAATTTTTCTTTGTAAGACAGCCAAGAATGTGGGCATAGTGGCAATGACTTGGTACTCACATTGGTTTCCCACAAAGTAGATATTCCAAGGCAATGCTTTGGTCAAGTAACACATTTTAAATGCACTTTCCTTTAAACAGCCCAAATAGCTTGTGATGTCAGCTGACAACCGTATTCCTCAGCAGTGGCACAGAATCCAAAGGCAGGGGCTGGGGGGATACCTTGTCAACTGTCATACTTCTTAGGTGAAGACAAAGATT
>NW_021876120.1:0-752 GCF_006229205.1 Suricata suricatta
CCCTCCCTCCCCAGTTTTCAGACCAGTGAAAGTCTCGCCTTCCTCCACAGATGCACTAGCTATTTGTCATTGCCACCCCGGATGCCCAGGGCAGTTCTGCATGACCTAGGAAGCTGAGGGTGAGGGGTGGGGGCAGCTCCAGCAATGCTCTGTCACCCCTTGTGGAAATGATCAATCATACCATTCGGTGGCGCTGGACGGCGCGGTCTGCCACTCGTTAAAAATGTGGCAGCCAGATTTGGCAGCCCGCATCCGCTGTTCCTGGAAACTCAGATGACCGTTCCAGAATTTCTCAGAAAATGGGATGATTTACAGTGAGTTCCAGTCTTGAGCAATCTGCAATTATAGCAATTTAGAGAAATCTCCCAAGTCTTCATGGAGAAGAATTTCTGAAGATCGTCAGCCTACCCATGGTTTTCTGATTTGAGCTGTTCAGTATTTGCTGGGACTTGGATTAGACACGGGCTTCCGTCAGTGAGTTGCTGAGATGAAGAGTTTTTTATGGACATGGAAGCACCCAAATTAGTGTGTGCATTACATTATCATGCTTTCCGCTTTAGTGGCCTCAGGGCTGGTGGATTAGGGGACAGACAATTTCACTTTTAAGACTTAGAGTTTTCCTTTAAAATATGATATTGTCGTCATTCTGTGGCCTTTGGGGGGGATCTCGTAACATTCCTGTGCCTCAGTTTCCCTGCTAGCTAAAATGGGCTAATGGTGTCCAGGTTGTGTGGGGATTGGAGCAAATGCAC
>NW_021876121.1:0-752 GCF_006229205.1 Suricata suricatta
ACGTGTGGGACTTCAATGCAATGGACACTCCACAGTAATCAAAAGGAAGGAATCAGGAATACCTGGGTGGCTGAGTCTATAAGACCCTCCTCGGGTCAAGCTGACCCTGATGAACTCTCACCAACCCTTGTTTCACTCTCCAGCCCTTCTGCTTGAACCATCAAGGGTTGGGAAAGTGAGCTCTGGGAGTCCTAGGATGTAACCCATAACTTAAAACTTAAAGGTTAAGTTGTTTTCTAAGCTACTGTTGCTAGGCCCCTCCCCCTCGAACCCCAAAGTTTTCGGTTCTGTGCACCTGCTTCGCTTCCCCTTCGGACCTGTGATTGGTCACTTCACATTTCCCCTAAGACTAAGAACTCTAAAGTTGATAGGTCTCTACCAAATCTTTCGTTTGTGTATCGAAATATGATTGACCAGTAGGGAAGGCTGTAAACTCTGATTGGTCAACTAAATGATGACTTCTTTCGTCCTGCCAAAGCCCTTCCAGACCCTGAGCTCCTGCTCTGCGGGGGTCTCTCCTGAGCACTTGCCAACACGCGGTAGGGGCCGTTCAGCCAAACTAAAGTAAACACATAAACCATCTCCATTTGTGTCCGTGGGCCTCCTTCTCGGTGACTCGCCTCAGGAGGGAAAGCTTTAACAGGTCGGTTAAGCATCCAACTTCAGCTCAGGTCATGATCTCACGGTTCATGGGTTCGAGCCCCATGTCAGGCCCTGTGCTGACAGCGAACTCAGAGGCTGGAGCCTGCTTC
>NW_021876122.1:0-752 GCF_006229205.1 Suricata suricatta
GGTTCGAGCCCCGTGTCGGGCTCTGTGCTGACAGCTAGCTCAGAGCCTGGAGCCTACTTCAGATCTGTATCTCCCTCTCTCTGACCTTGCCCTGCTCACGCTGTCTCTCTCCGTCTCTCAAAAATAAATAAAAAACATTAAAAACAAATTTTTAAAAAATAGAATAAGTATAACAATACACTGTAATAAAAATTATGTGACTACGATCTATCTCAAAATCTCTTAGGTAGCGTACTCACCCTTCTTGAGATCTGGGATGATACAGTGGCTACATAATGAAATGAAATGGGGTGAATGGCAAAGGCACTGTCACATAGCATTAGGCTACTATTGACCTTATGACCCTAGGTCAGAAAGAGGATCGTCTGCTTGCAGACCTCGGGTAACCATGGGTGACTGAAACCATAGAAGGGAAACAGCAGCTAAGGGGGGATAGCTGTGTGAGGCTCTTACAGTCATCGGATTCACACACACAGAAAGGAGGGGGGTGGCTGTCAAGGACTGGGAGGAGGAAGGAACAGGGAGTTGGCATTTAATGGGTACAAAGTTTCAGCCGGGAAAGAAGAAGAAGAAGTTCTGGAGGTGGAATGTGATGATGCTGCACAAACTGTGTGTGAATGTTCTTAATGCACAGAACTGTACACTTAAAAATGGTTAAAAATGGTAAATTACATGTAACGTATATTTGCCACAATTTCTTTAACAGCCATGAAAAGACAATGCACAAAAGAAATGCAAAATAGTGAATAAAC